>NC_048428.1:22004620-22008625 GCF_013103735.1 Etheostoma cragini
CCCCCCCCCCCCCCATAAATGATCCGTCCCATCGGTGGCACGACGCTGGCTTTATAAGATCAGAAAACAGGGGGGTCGATCCACTTCTGCTACTCAGATTTACACGTTTTCTTCACCAAAATAAAACTCATAACAAAATACGTCTTCTACAGTTAAATCAACCCAACATGCAAACTGAAGCAAGCCGCTTTCAGCAGACAGAGAGAAGGGCAAATTGTGACATTTGGCTGTTGAAAGCAAAGGGATTTGGGCGTTTGAGGGGCCCTCACACCCCCTCGCACCCCCTCGCACCCCCTCACACCCCCTCGCACCTTCTCGCACCTCGGGGTTACTGGCGGACTCCGACGCCGCTCCATGCGGCCGTGCAATAACGCGACCGTCGGATCAGGTGCACACGGTGGAGCGTGCGGCGTTGGAAATGGTGTGTCGCGAATGTTGTACCGGTATAGGGGGCAGGGCAAACCTGTTCAGATTGATATTTCACACAGAGGTCTGCACCAAAAGGTACTAAGCTATGAGAAAGGGGTGTGGCTTAAGTACAGGGGCGTGGCTAAAGCATAAGGGACTCTCTGCTGAGTTCATTGATACCTCACACAATATTCTACGTCAATAGGGTTATTAGTTAGGGGAAAGGGGCGTGGCTAAAGTAAGGGGCGTGGTTAAAGGATAAGGCGCTCTCTGTTGAGTTCATTGACACCTCACACAATAGTCTACATCAAACGGGTTACTAGTTATGTTGTAAAAAATGTTTTAGCTATCTATGACTGTTTGATTGCTAACGTTAGCTCAAAACACCATTCACCAGACAGTCTTTGTTGTGTTTGATGCTAACTTGTAGCTAAGCTAGCAGTGAACCAACTTGGTTAAATAGCTCCATTCTTACTGTGTTGACATTACAGAAGTCTCTTGTTAGCATCTCGTATGCTACTTGTCTCAAAGTGACTCAGATCTGCCTTCTCCTCACATCGGGGAGTGACAGTAGCCTTAGCTCCACGGTGTTATTTCTTCTTCCCGCCGGCGGCCATTTTGTCCTCCACCACCACACTTTTCTCCCTCCTCCCCGCCGGAGGGTTCAGCTGGGAAGCGTTGGGCTTCCTGTCGCGCGGCTCCGCTTTCTTCACTTCTACCTTTACCAGCTTCTCCCCCGCCATCTTGTCCCAAGCAGCTTTCTCCTTCGCCGTTCTCTCCTTCTCTAGCCTCAGCTGTTCGATTCTCTCCTTCTCTAGTCTCAGCTGTTCGATTCCCTCCTTCTCTAGTCTCAGCTGTTCGATTCTCTCCTTCTCTAGTCTCAGCTGTTCGATTCTCTCCTTCTCTAGTCTCAGCTGTTCGATTCTCTCCTTCTCCTGGGCGATTCTCGCTCTCTCCTTCGCCAGTCGTTCCCTCTCTATCCTCTCCCTCTCTTCTCTGGTCGTCCTCTCCTTCTCTAGCCTCAGCTGTTCGATTCTCTCCTTCTCTAGCCTCAGCTGTTCGATTCTCTCCTTCTCCCGGGCGATTCTCACTCTCTCCTTCTCTAGTCTCAGCTGTTCGATTCCCTCCTTCTCTAGCCTCAGCTGTTCGATTCTCTCCTTCTCTAGCCTCAGCTGTTCGATTCTCTCCTTCTCTAGCCTCAGCTGTTCGATTCTCTCCTTCTCCCGGGCAATTCTCACTCTCTCCTTTTCTAGTCTCAGCTGTTCGATTCTCTCCTTCTCTAGTCTCAGCTGTTCGATTCTCTCCTTCTCTAGTCTCAGCTGTTCGATTCTCTCCTTCTCTAGTCTCAGCTGTTCGATCCTCTCCCTCTCTTCTCTCGCCGCCATTTCCTTCCCTAGCTTTTCTTTCTCTAATCTCTCCCTCTCCTGAGCCATTCTCGCCCTTTCCCTGGCCATGTGTTCCCGCTCCATCCTTTCCTTTTCTTTGGCTATTCTTTCTTTTTCCACCCTCTCTTTTTCCCTGGCGATTCTCTCCCTTTCCTTGGCAACACGGTCTTTCTCTTGCCTTTCCTTTTCTGCTCTTTCTTTGGCCATTTGTTCCCTCTCTTGCCTCTCCTTTTCGGCCCTCTCTCTCTCCACCCTTTCCTTCTCCTTTATGACTCTCTCTCTTTCTTTAATGCGTTCCCTCTCCAGCCTCTCTCTCTCCACTTTCTCTTTGGCAATCCTTTCTTTCTCAAGTCTCTCCCTCTCTGCCTTCGCTCTGGCTATTCTTTCTCTTTCTTCTGTGATCCGTTGCCTCTCCATTC
Source organism: Etheostoma cragini (assembly GCF_013103735.1). Lineage (NCBI taxonomy): Eukaryota > Metazoa > Chordata > Actinopteri > Perciformes > Percidae > Etheostoma > Etheostoma cragini. Next base: position 22,006,833 of record NC_048428.1, read on the forward strand.
TCTCCTTTTCCGCCCTCTCTCTCTCCAGTCTCTCTTTCTTCCGCTGTTCTCTCTCCATCTTTTCCTTCTCTGCCCTCTCTCGCTCTACTCGTTCCCTCTCTTCTCTGGACAACTTTTCCTTGGCCAATCTTTCCATCTCTTTTCTCTCCATTTCTGCCCTCTCCTGGGCCAACCTTTCCCTTTCCACCTTCTCCTTCTCCATCTTTTCCCTTTCCACCTTCTCCTTTTCCATCCTTTCCCTTTCCACCTTCTCCTTCTCCATCTTTTCCCTTTCCACCTTCTCCTTTTCCAACCTTTCCCTTTCCACCTTCTCCTTCTCCATCTTTTCCCTTTCCACCTTCTCCTTTTCCATCCTTTCCCTTTCCGCCTTGTCTTCCTCTAATCTTGCCTTCTCCTTTTCCATCCTTTCCTTTTCCACCTTCTCCATCCTTTCCCTTTCCACCTTCTCCTTCTCCATCCTTTCCTTTTCCACCTTCTCCTTCTCCATCCTTTCCCTTTCCACCTTCTCTTGCTCTAACCTTGCCTTCTCCTTCTCCATCCTTTCCCTTTCGGCCTTCTCCTTCTCCATCCTCTCCTCTTTCTCCATCCTTTACCTCTCCGCCTCCATCCTCCTCTCCTCCCTCAGCTGCTCCTGTGCATCCTCCAGCGTCTTCATCTTCAGCTGCCATGCCGCCTCCCTCTCCTCCTCTTCCTCGGCGAGGAAGGCCCTGATCTCGGCCAGAGCGATGCGAGCGATCCTCTTGGCCTCCATCTTCTCGTGGATCCTCCTCAGCTCGTCCCTGAGCGCCGAGCGCAGCCGGGCGCCTCCGCCGGGCCGCTCTGACGGGCGGAGTGGATTTAAGGAGGAACTTCGTCATTCACAAACATGAGTCAACCATCGACTTGTTAAGGTGAGGATCACACACACACAGCAATCCAGGAAGTGTTAGAAGAGGATGTGACATCACTGTTAGTGTGCGGGCTGTCTCATGAACCATTCATGCATGGAGCTACGAAACCTACAGCATTGTAATACCGTCAGACTGTAAAACAAACACTGTTGACTCTGTGCAATATATCCCATGTGTCATAACATTTGTGCATAATTTGACCAATTCATGTGCGATTATTGTATAATACAGTATGCTATCTATCTTGGTTCTTGTATATCTTTGCTCTTGTTCTGCTGTTGCACACCTGGGGGACAAAAATAAGGTTTTCTTATGTTAATCTTATCTTAATTCATATGTAGTCCTCGTATTCGTTGCCATCAGCGGCACGTTGCTGCTGGATGAGAAAGGTGTGGAGGGTGTATAGGGAGGAGGTCTGGGTGGATGTTTGGGTCATAAAACACTTTCAAGTAGGACTGGATGCAAATCTTTGATTTGATAAAGCTAAAGGATAATATGACTGTTCATAACGCTAAGAGATCGGGCGTGTCTGTCCGTATCGTGGCGCGCGAGTCGCGTTAACGCTACTGTAAACAGGAAACACTGTTAGCCATCGCTGCAACAAGCAACGTCTCACAGACTATGAAGGTAAACCCTGAACAGGTGTAACAACAGGTGACTGTGTCCTGCAACAGCAAAGCAAAACCTCTTCATCTCTCGCCAAAAATAAAAAGATGGTACTCGGTACAGCCGTACTTTTATGTCTGGAAGCCGTTTGTTTCCCGGGGAAAACGAAACCCTTTCACCGAAGAAACAAGTGTTCGTTCAATATACAACTTTTGTCAATATATATGTAATTTATCAAGGTTTCTACTGTCAGTGTGTAGATTATATATGTAATTTATCAAGGTTTCTAGTGTCAGT
>NC_048428.1:22008725-22009826 GCF_013103735.1 Etheostoma cragini
CGTGTGATATGTTACGTGTGATATGTTACGTGTGATATGTTACGTGTGATATGTTACGTGTGATATGTTACGTGTGATTGAATGCCTTGCAGACCCACAAATATCAACAATAATCTTTTTTAACACGGCTAAAATAGCAATTTATCATGTGAAACAATATAAATAAAATGCCGTTGACACCGATGTGCCTTTCACTTTAAAACCTCTGTAGCGTTGGATCAGTGTGTTTATGTCAATACTGGATTTGAGTGTAATTTTCAGCATCAATGTGTTGAAGTTTTTACGCATTTTATTTGCTGAATTAGTCAAAAGACATCAACCCTATCAACCTGAAAAGTGATGGATGACATTTCTAATAGTTGACAATGCAATCATCAAGTAAAGATCAATAATAGGGGCTGATTTCAGCCTCTCAAAGATGAGAATTTGACGCTGTTTTGTTTTTATTTAACTGAAAATTCAACATACAGTATTTAGTATTTATGTAGTATGTATGTATGCATGCAGTAGTTAGGTGGCAGGTCTAAAAAAAAATAAAAAATTTGGAAACCTCACTAATGATATTAAACAACACAAGTTATTTAATAACGTATTTTTTTCAGAAGGGCATTGGAGTTTTTTGTTGCACAACTTCACTAAGACTTTGTTGTTGTTGTTGTTGTTGTGCTGTAACAGATTTTGCAGGTGCATGTACTGTAATGATGTCGTAACCCCGCCCCCCCTGCATCTCATTCTCATGAACGGGTTCGTACCGTACCGCACTAACTGTACGTACACACTGCCGCCGGCTTAAGCTGCAAAGAAGCACCAACACTTGAAACCTTTATAATTTACATATATAATCTACACACTGACAGTAGAAACCTTGATAAATTACATATATAATCTACACACTGACACTAGAAACCTTGATAAATTACATATATAATCTACACACTGACAGTACAAACTTTGATAAATTACATATATAATCTACACACTGACACTAGAAACCTTTATAAATTACATATATAATCTACACAATGACAGTAGAAACCTTGATAAATTACATATATAATCTACACACTGACAGTAGAAACCTTTATAAATTACATATATAAT
>NC_048428.1:22009926-22011714 GCF_013103735.1 Etheostoma cragini
ACACACACACACACACACACACACACACACACACACACACACACACACACACACACAGTAAGGCAGTATCTCTGCAGAACATGACAGAAGATATCTTTATCTTATCTCACTCTACTTCATGTTGGAGACTTTACGGCTCTCGCACATCCTTCAGATGGAAACGAGAGAGTGAAAAGAGATAGAAGAGCTTTTTATATCTCTCTGTTCCACACAGAGCTCTCTGTTCATTCAGCCATATCAACTGACTTTAGATGTCTGGAAAGTCAAACGTGTGTGTGTTTCCTCTGTCTGCGTTGTGTGTAAAGTCTTTCAGGGTTGCATCATGTGGAGAAAAATCAATGGGCCTCATATGCAGTCGATATCTAATTTTGCATAAAAAGCTCTGTACTTGTGTTTTCCTCTGTATTAACTGCATGCAAAGGTAAAGACTCCCCCTGCAATGCTATTATCTCTCATGGCCTCTGTCTTCTTTCCTCTATCTCTTTTTATCTATCTCTTTATCTGTGTGTGTGTGTGTGTGTGTGTGTGTGTGTGTGTGTTATCTCTGCACGCAGCCAGAGCGAAGGAGTTTCGTATGAACTTTTCTGAAGTCTTACAAGGTACGGCCTTTTAAAGATTTAAAAACTGTGATTTTTACAGCTCATTTTACCGCATTACGCTGTGTTCTTCCATCCTGCGCCGGCCGTGTTCCCAAACTAGAAGAAGGAAGAAGAAGAAGAAGAAGAAGAAGAAGAAGAAGAAGAAGAATGCCTTTATTTATCCCGCGAGAGGACATTCCCTAGTTTGACTCTTTTTAATACATTCAACACCGGCCTGAGTGCTGTCACACTAATGGAGAGATGTCATCAAATGGTGCGGGGTACAGTTCCCTGCTCAAGGGCACCTGGCAGTGCCCAGGAGGGGCTGGCATCTCTGCAGCTGCCGATCCACACTCCACACAGGGACTTGAACCGTCGACCCTCTGCCCCCCCCCCCCCCCATCCAATTACTTTCAACTGAAATTATTTGAAACTAAAGTAACGAGCCATTTTTTTTTTTGCAAAACGTAAGGAGTAGAAAGTACATTTGTGTTGAAAAATATAAGGAAAAAGTAAAAAGTCAGCACAAAAATAAATATATATAAATAATCGGTACATCCCATCTCTGGTACCGTAGCAACCGCAGAGCAGCTGTCGTGGACTCAGATTTAGAAATTAGATTTTTTTTCGTGGAGAATTTGTAGATTGATGGGTCAGAAGACACCTCCGTCCTTCTCCACCACATCCTTCCTCTTCCTCCACAACTCGACCGTTTCAACTGAACGCTTCACACTTCCTGCACTCTGACACACTGGGTTGTGAGCTGCTATTAATATGCTGTGTTCTGCACTCCTATTTATAGCATTTACAGCTCATTTACAGCTCATTTACAGCTCATTTACAGCTCATTTAGCTGTTTCTCTTTCTTCCCCCGCCTGCGATAGTCTGGCCTGGCGACCCAAAGGCCCAAGGGTCCACATCCCTGACCAGGTGGAGCATTAAACACTTCATTTCCTGCATTCTGGGGAATTTGTATCCCCTTTATTTCTACCTTTTTATGAATGAATGAATGAATGAATGCTGGAAAGATCTTTTTATGTAAAGGGAAACCGATCCAATAGAAACATAAAGGAATATACTGCAGTAATGCTCTCAGGCATTCTGGGACGCTTTCAGCTATTATTCTGCTTTCCTCCTCGTGTGTGTGTGTGTGTGTGTGTGTGTGTGTGTGTGTGTGTGTGTGTGTGTGTGTGTGTGTGTGTGTGTGTGT
>NC_048428.1:22011814-22013170 GCF_013103735.1 Etheostoma cragini
TGTGTTGCTCTGTGTGTGTTTTGTTCTGTGTGTGTGTGTGTGTGTGTGTGTGTGCGCGTCTGTGTGCGCGCGTGTGTGTGTGTTTTTCTCTTTGTGTGTGTCTGTGTGTACTTGTGTACGTGTCACTCAGCCTTCCTCTCGTCCTCTTTCAGGTAAACTGACGACCTACGACACCGACGGAGACGGAGACTTTGACGTGGAAGATGCTAAAGTTCTGCTCGGCAAGTCCACTTTTACTTCATTTTCTCCATTTCTCTCCGTTTCGGTGCCTGTTTTGAGTCCGTGTGAAGCCCGACTGATGTGGTTTACAGTTGTGTTCAAGTTCCTCCTCTTAAAAACCGTAACCAGGCTTCTTACTTCCTGTGGTGTGAGCTCTAACTGAAGCCGCGAGTGATCACTCTGGTTTTTGTTGCCTGTCAGAAGAAAAAATCCTCAGCATGGTCTTGTCAATGTTTGAAGAGATGTTCACAGAAAGAGTGGCAGCTTCCAGATGTTATAGGAAGTGGAAAAGCAGCTGGACTAACCAAGGGGGTTACCCCCGTTTTACCCTTTTCCTGTGTTGTTTTTGTTTAAAGTGCTCATATCAGCTAGTTCTGTTCACGCTGTGTTACATTCTTCTGATTTGTTTTGGTTGTTATTCATTATTTGAGGAATAATTATTCATATTTAATGCTCAGATGCAGCATGTTATGAATATGTACTACACTACTCAGGCGTATTCGTTGTCATTGCCGCTGTAAGAATGTGGTTGTTTTTACACGTGCTGTCCACTAGGGGGACTTCCAACGTTAGCCTGGCCCCAAAGGGGTCTACGTTGGAGCTGTAATCGGGTCTTAGAAGTTAGAAGTTACCCGCATAGGCCCGAACCTGTTGTCCTCGGGTCCTCGGGTCCTGTTGACCCACTTTCAACAAGTTTCTATATCAGAAATTTGGGTTTCTAGCACTCAAATGAATGTGGACGGTTCTGTACGACGCTCTTCAAAAGTGACATAAATGATCAGTTCACTACTTTCATTCAATTTTATAGCATTTGAAAATATAAAAATGGTAAAAGAACATTGAAAGAATAGGCAAATATGTCGGAAAAAAAATCTTCAAAAATGTCGGAAAAAGAGAGAAAACATCGGGTGAAGCAACAAAAGTGATAAAAATAAGTTTTCATTTTAATTTTTGAAGAAAAAAAACAAACAAGTTGCATGGTCGATGGAGAAGACAACACAATGGTTAACAATGTTGTTTTTAATTCTCCATTCTGGTATTCAATGGACTCCTTTTAACCCTCATGTTGTCCCCATGTTGTCCCCATGTTGTCCCCATGTTGTCCTCATGTTGTCCCCATGTTGTCCTCATGTTGTC
>NC_048428.1:22013270-22014470 GCF_013103735.1 Etheostoma cragini
TGTGTGTGTGTGTGTGTGTGTGTGTGTGTGTGTGTGTGTGTGTGTGTGTGTGTGTGCGCGCGAGTTTGAGAAACAGAAACTAGGCCAACAAAGGTGACAACACCACATTAGCTGCTGTCAACATTCTCAACAACAAATGCACCAAACGCCCTCATGCTCAGTGTGATTAAACGATTATTTGGTTCTATATTTATTGTCTATTTCAATTAAAGTTTATTAAAAGTTGACAAATGTTTGTACGTAGGGTCGATTTTAGGATCAGACCTTTAGCGGGGACCCTTGCTGCACGATATGAGGAAACTATCTCATTTCGATTATTTTGACTGATAACGCGAGTGCGGTATGATTCCCGATATTGGAGAGGATGATCATTTTTGTATCATTATTCTGAATTTTTAGGAGGATCTGTACTTAAGAGGTTTTATATTTAGTCTGTAGGATGCAATTATTGTAGGATGGTTTGGGCCCCACCTACGATACGCCCCCCCCCCCCCCCCGGCAATTTTGATATTGTACTACTTCATATTGCGATTTCGATATAATGTAGATTAACTGTGCAGCCTGCTCTCCCTCTGACAGATCACATAGCGACTCAGCCAAAGGTAAAAAAAACTATTGCAATATATATCGCAATGTTTAACCCTTTCTCCAACTTATAATTTTTCCAAATTTCAAATGACGTCCCCCAAAGGAAACTTACCAACAGCTGTTTCAACTAAAATGATAAATTTCTCTGTCTGTTCATCTCACTTCAATGTTATCGCTGCAGAACGGGACAAACTGACCAACACATGTATAATATATTATATATAATATATAATAAAAGATCCACACTTGACGCCTGTAAAATGACACGATGATGGAACTCATCTAACTCACCGATGACGCTGTCGTAGTCCACGATGTCGAAGTAGACCACCGCCACGGAGCTCCAGACCCCCAGCAGAGCCAGGACCACAAACCAGGTAAACATGGAGTACTTGGAGCCTCCTGCTGGTGCCCCGTCTCCTCCTCCTCCGCCTCCTGCTCTCTCCGTCCTCTTTCCATTCTTGCTTTCCACCGGCGTTGTCTTCCCCTCTGAGGACATGAAAAACAGCATTAAAATGGTGTGTTCAGGTGCAATCTGGGCATGCTGGTCTTACAGGGAGGTGTGTTCAGGTGCATTCTGAGCGTGCTGGTCTTACAGGGAGGTGTGTTCAG
>NC_048428.1:22014570-22017070 GCF_013103735.1 Etheostoma cragini
TATAAAGAGACTTCAGATTCAGTATTAGGGACCACTAAGGTCTATATAAAGAGACTTCAGATTCAGTATTAGGGACCATCTAATGTTAATGTGAACCCTGTTTTCTATAATAAAGAAGCCCTGAGCACCATTTTCTTTATGAAGCTACTTGAAGAGGAACTACAAGCTGTCATGAGGATGAAGCTCTCCCTGATCTGCATCTTCTTCTGCAGGCTGAATAACAACGTGTCACACACACACACACACACACACACACACACCTGTCTGCAGCACGCACACACACACACACACACACACACACACACTTGTCTGCAACACACACACACACACCTGTCTGCAGCACAGACACACACACACACACCTGTCTGCAGCACAGACACACACACACACACACACACCTGTGTGCAGCACACACACACACACACCTGTCTGCAGCACACACACACACACCTGTCTGCAGCACAGACACACACACACACACCTGTGTGCAGCACACACACACACACCTGTCTGCAGCACACACACACACACCTGTCTGCAGCGCACACACACACACACACCTGTCTGCAGCACACACACACACACACCTGTCTGCAGCACATGCCTGACACAGAGCCGTGGTGGTTCTCGCTGTTCTCTCTGCATGAATTCGATGATTGATTCAGATAAATTAAAATCTATTTATTTATTTTTTTAATGTGTTAACTTTTATTGTAACCCTCCTGGTGTAATCGGGTCTAATTTGACCTCTTTTCAAAAATTTCTATATCAGAAATTTGGGTTTCTTTCTGTGTCAGTTTGTGTGTGTGTGTGTCTGTCTGTGACAGTGTGTGTGTGTGTGTGTGTGTGTGTGTGTGTGTGTCTGTCTCTGTGTCAGTGCGTGTGTGTGTGCGCATGTCTGTGCACGTGTTTGTGTGTCATTATTGTGTCTGTCTGTCTGTCTGTCTGTCTGTGTCTATCTGTGTTTGTGTCTGTGGACACACACACACACACACACACAGACACACACAGACACACACAAGGTTGTTACCAATTAATGGTCAAGATAACTATGTTATGTTTATGGAATAACCTAAAATGTTCATGTCGGGTTTATAAAGGTGTGTGAATGGAGTTTATCTGAGCTTATTGGCTAAAAACAGTCAAATGAAACGAGAACATCAACAACGAACTGCTGTCTCATACAAAGTTATTAGCTTGTTAGCTATTAACTCATCTCTGGTGGCTAGGTTAGCTTAGCTTTCATTTACAGGGCCACCTCCATGCTACAGCTGGACAACCAACTTACCCATCCCACAAAGCATCCCTTGATTAAAACTTAGCCATTCAGTTAAATTGGATAGCTTCAGTCATCTATATTGTGGATATGTTGACAGCTAGCAAAAAAAGGCTAAACTAGCCCAGTTTTCTCATATCGCGAGAACGTCAAACCAGACTCCATTCAGAATTATGTCAGTTTATCATATTCACGTTCGGTGGCAACGCAAATGCAAAAGAAACAACGAATTATGACTTGAATATACATGTATGACGCCCACTGCTGAATTCGGCATTTGTAAAATACACAAAATATCTTTACTTAAATACAAATTTTGGTTTTAAGACTGCGCCCAAACGCCCAGTAGGACGCACTTTCGCCTGAAGGAGACTGTGGGAACCATGGGAGATTCAACTGTGAAAGCTGTAGTTTTATGTTGCATATTGTGTCTTTATGTTAGCCGAATTAAAGAACATATCTAAGTAAATCAGAAAACATCTTTGGTTTTGTTCTGCCGGATATGTGGCCTTACCGATATGGAAATCAACTTTAAAATCGCAGAAACGTGAATCATGTACGGAGGGCATTCCGGCGAATCTAGCAAAGAAAGGGTACTGACCTTTTTTGGGGTGTGTTTTGGGAGTCTTCCTCTGGGCCATTGCTTCTCAAATTCTCCGATGTAATTCGTCAGTTATGTAGCTACGATGCTAACAAGCTAATCTTAACTGTAATTACGACAAAAACACGAACGAAGCACGCGCTCCTCGTCGCTTTACGTGCGCTACTCTCACTGATGAAGCTACGAGTTGTCCAAAAAAATCACGTCCACACTTGGATACCAGCAAAGCCAAAGTCCATGGTAACCGTGATTGGCCTTCACGCCCGACCAATCAGAGCAGGATAATCCACCGAGAGGCGGGACTAAAGGCGGGATCTTGGGATTGTCGACCAATCAGGTTGCGGTACAGCTTCACAGCCTCTTCCCTCTTCTTTGGAAAAGGAGCAAAAACGTGGCAGCAGCAGAAGAAGAGTTTTGAAACATCTGGGGCGGAGAGCAGACGTGACATGAGGATAAATAACAAAGACAATTTTAATAAAACTTTATTGGTGGAGTTAATGCCAAAATACAGCAGAATATTCCCATAAAAATACAACTATTTTCAATGTTTTCCGCCTTTCACTGGCATCATAAGGAGGAAGTCATTATCATTAATCATCATCATTAAGCCTCATCATTAATAA
>NC_048428.1:22019706-22021254 GCF_013103735.1 Etheostoma cragini
TGTGTGTGTGTTCTCCGTCGCTATGGCAGCAAGGTGTTGATTAGGTCCCGAGGCGATAGACGGGGAAAGATGAGTGTCTTCCCTGACCTTCATCTCGAGAGATATCAAACACACACACACACACACGCACACACACACACACACTTATTATTTCACCGGTGATTTGAGGAAGAATTTTTGAACCAACGACCACAAAGAGACCCACAACAACCACAAAGATGCAAAGACAGCAACAAAGACACACAAAACGATTATAAAGAGATTCAAAACTGCCAAAAGGGATGCAAAACAAAACAAGCATAATTGAAAATCAACACTTTTGTTGACGGTTTTTTCAATGTTTGTCACTTTTTTGACGTTTTCAACACTACGTAACACTAACTTATTAACTTTAGTTCTACAGTTATTTGGGGAATTTATGGTCAATAAACCTCATTTATAGGAAATTATACCTAATGTTTGAGTTAGAAAAGCAGAAATTAGGAATTATTGAGACTAAAATTAAAGGAATGGATGTTGATGATAATCACAGACTGGAATATGTCAACTTTTACTCAAAACTATTTCAACAACACTTCCGTTTGTTTAATAAAGATAAAAACGCTGGTTCACGAAACATCCGCTGTAGCGCCCCCGGTGGCGGCGTCAACACATTACCGCACGTCCTACGAGCTGAAATTTAACCCTCGTGTTGTCCTCGGGTTAAATTTGATCCATTTTCAGTTTTCTCATCACGAAAAATGGGCTTTCGAAAAAAAGCTGAAAACATCAACGTTGGAAATATCAAATAATTTAGGAAAAAACATTGAAAAAAAGCGCCAGGAACATGGAAAAAGTGACAAAAATGTCAGAAAAATTGAAAAACTTTTTTTCATGGTTGACGGGAAGACAACGCTGATTTTACTCATAGAAGAATGTATTTGTGATGTATTTGATATATATATATATATATGTATATTTATGTATATATTTGATATATCTGTACTGTAATACACGCTGTAAGTCGGCTGTGGCTCAGTGGTTGTGTGCCAGTCAGTCGCCAGCCAATCAGGAGGTTGGTGGTTCGATTCCTGGCCCTACAGTCCCATGCTGAAGTGTCCTTGGGCAAGGCACTGAACCCCGAGTTGTGTGTGAGTTGTTATGAAAGCGCTCTATAGGAACAGTCCATTCACATGTGTCAAAAAAGTGTCTTTTTGTGTGTTTTTGCACCAAAAATAAAAACCAGTTCCAGCTGACGAGGCGGCCGAAAAGACAGACACACACGGACCTACTTCCCCCCAAAAAAAGACATAAAGGACAGAAGAAAAGACAAAATGAAGACAGGAAGGAGGAATGAAAGGGAGGAAGAGTTGAATGTCAAGCCCACACTAATTGTTTCTATTTTGGAGCGCGGCGGCTTTCAGTCTGATTTAAGGAGAGTCGGTGTTAAAGTGACCTAAAAACAAAGCAGAGAGCCGGCTGACACTCACTGATAACACACACACACACACATACATACAGACACACACACACACACACACACACACAGAGACACACACACACACACAC
>NC_048428.1:22021354-22035014 GCF_013103735.1 Etheostoma cragini
AGCAGGGGGAATGAGAGGGGGAAACGCCAGAGCAGGGGGAATGAGAGAGGATAATATTTCCAGTATTTTATGTATTCATGTAAAATACAAAACAATTAAACACAACATAAGATTAAAAAGTAAAATACAGTAGTTTACTGTACTAATGGGATTTTTTACAGTAATGCTTTGAGTACTGGGATTCTTTCTGTTGTTCTGTCGGTCTCTGTCTTTCTTTCTTTCTATCTGCCTCTGTCTTTCTGTTTGTTTGTCTTTCGGCAATTCTGTCTTTCTTTCTGGCTCTCTTTCCTTTAATCTTTCTGTCTCTATCTGTCGTTCTATCTTTCTATCTTTCTGTCTTTCTGCCATTCTTTGTCTCTTTCTGTTCTGTCTTTCTATCTGTCCGTCTTTCTCACTTTCTGTCACTTTCTGTTCTTTCTTTCTTTCCATCTATCTTTCTATCTGTCTGTCTTTCTCTGTCTTTCTGCCATTCATTGTGTCACTTTCTGTCGTTCTTTTTCCTTTTATCTTTCTATCTGTCTCTGTCCTTCTGTCTGTCTTTCTGCCATTCTTTCTGTTGCTCTTTCTTTCCATCTCTCTGTCTTTCTGTCTTTGTCTTTCTGCCATTCTTTCTGTCACTTTCTGTCGTTCTTTTTCCTTTTATCTTTCTATCTGTCTCTGTCTTTCTGTCTTTGTCTTTCTGCCATTCTTTCTGTCACTTTCTGTCGTTCTTTCTTTCTATCTGTCTGTCTTTCTGTTGTTCTTTCTTTCCTTCTTTCTATCTGTCTGTGTCTTTCTGCCATTCTCTCTGTCTTTCCTTCTATCTTTTTATCTGTCTTTCTTTCTTCCAAAACATTGTAAACAACGTCTTCTTTTGAAGCTGAAACTCACCCCTCTGTTTGTCGACAAACTGAAACCATCGAAATAAAACCACCGGAACAGATTCAGTATTAAATTTTGTTCTCGTTTATTACAGGAGGCTTTTGTTTTATATACAGAGACATGTATTTGCAAAGTACTAAAAAGTATTTCAACTCAAAGTTCTAAAAAGAATATATATATTTATATATATATTTATATATAACCATATCATAATCATTATTATTATTGTCTCTAAAACACCAAGGTGGGGTCACTGAGGCACGGCTTCCGCCTCCTTTACACCGATCGGTTTCACCGGGTCAACGGTCGCAGAAACAACCGAGTTCGGAGGAAAATCTCGTAACTCGGGAGTCTTTAAAAACATGTCAAACATTGCACATTTTAAAAATAGAATTAGGGAGAAAAAAACCCTCAAATTTGGACTGTGAAAGGTAAAATTTAAAGGGGCGCGATCCAGTTGTCTTTTTTAAATTTCTTTGCTGGTTTCTTGCTCTCTTGGCGTCAACTTTCGACGTCGTCTCCCCTCTGTGTCCTGCAAAAAGGCAACTTTCTCGAGTAATGAGGTTTTCTGGGGGAGGGGTTGGGGGGCTGATATGAACCCGGAGACCTGGCGAAACCAGTTGCGGTGTAAACGGGGCGAGGGTGATTTAAGCAGTGAGAGGACGCCTGGAAAACAAAAACTGAACCCATGACGACGAAAACAGTAAAAACATCATGGTTATTATCCTCATACTGTAAAGAAGGTACAGCATCACTCAATGCCTGTTTACATAACTGTTGTATTGCATTTATCACACAGTTACTAGCAACAATAGTAATAATAATAGTAATAATAATAATAATAATAATAATAATAATGTTGGACAATGAAACTCGTTTTCTGTGCATTTCCTCCGTGTTTGTCGTGTTGTTTTGAAGGTGACGAAGCAGCTTTTGGTTGTTGAGACGGGTAAGAGAAGGCAGGAAGGAGCGGAGATTCTCAGTTCGAGTGTGTGTTAAAACACCCGCATCCGATCTTAATGTGGACTATTCCAAACCCCTTTGGTAGCACCACATGGACTGACCCACAGCTCAGGGCAAAAAGACGGCACTTCACCTTCAAAATAAGAGTTTATTTTTGCTTACAATTTTCACATCCGAACAGGAATGAAAGTGACTTCTTTCTTCTACCTGCTCAGACGTGTTGGGTCTTCCCCGCCTCGTACAGCCATTACTGAGTAGTCAGAGTGAAGTTCAGGTTTTCAGTCTTCAGGTGAACCAACTGAGCCAGCTTACTGTCCTGATACTGACGGTATAGATGTTCGGCTAGTTGTTGTTTTTGTGCTCAGTGCAAACCGGAGTCTGAAGTCCAGATTCACTAAAGTGACACTGTGAGTGCAGTTGTGTGCATGTTTCCCCCTCTGCAGTAACTCAAGTCAAACTGTGCGACATGGATGTATAAAGAGAGCTAGAGTCAGCGAGTTTCCACAAGTGCGCTGGGCTTTGAAACCAAACTCCACCTAGCGTCCAAAAGGTGGAATTGCAACGTCCGTGTCCGTAATGTAATGCCCTCTGACTAAAAAAGACTTTTCCTCACAGAGTAACATGGCAAAAGTGACACCTGTAAATCACTGAATGCATTTTTTTGAGCGTTCCAACCCTTGAAAAATGCCAGAATTTGATCTATTCTGTCTATTTAGTCTATATCAATGACATTTCCTTCAGGGATTGCTCCGGTGCCACTGGCAATTACACCAGATGTCCGTCCCTGTCCTCTGTCTCTGTGTCGGCGCTCTAACCTGCGGCTAATTTCTGCGGACTATGTTTACCTGGTCCTCAGATCTCTGCAGGTTAAATCCAGACAGCTAGCTAGACTATCTGTCCAATCGGAGTTTCTGTTCCATGACTAAAACTACTTCTGAACGCACACATGTTCCACCAAAAACAAGTTCCTTCCAGAGGCTATTTTACCGAGGCGCCGTTATGCCGTCCGCCCCAGACGACTGTGATTGGTTTAAAGAAATGCCAATAAACCATAAACTGGAGTTCACTTCCTGGGGAAAACAAAAGACTTTCACACAGGAAATGTGTGTTCCTTCCCTAACCACTATCTTTTTCCTAAACTTAACAGTTGTTTTGGTGTCTAAACTTAACAGTCGTCTCCGCATTACGCTAACTTTTTTGTCGGCTAACCTCAACTAGCAACGGCCGCTGGTACAACCTGCACCTATCGGAGCTCTGTAGCCGTCATTGTGTGACCAACAGGCGGTCGCCTATTTTTGTAGGACATCATACAAAGTGGTGTGCGTAAGTTTCCGTAAGAACATACAGAATATCGTGCAACCCATGAGGATGCATTGACTTGCTCTATGGGCCATTTTTGGCTTCATGCACCACGGAGAGACACTCAGAGCTCCGCCTCCAACGCTGTCTCCAGGTTTGATTATACATCCATGGCACTATCTTAAAAAGAAGCATCTGTTGACGGGACAAAGTGCATTTTTTTCCTGCAGACTTTAGTGAACCTGAACCCTTTCTGACCGTTTAAAAGCTAAAAGTGGAGAATCAGCCAGTCAGCTTTCTGTGCTGTTTGTTCGGCATCTTAACGAGGAAGAGTCCCGGCGGTGATGGAGGGGGGGCCGCAAACCTCGTTCATTATCAAAAAGCATAAAAATCATTCCAACAATCAACCAACCAACTGGGAAACCAATCAGATAATCACTCGGTCTGCCAGTCAAGAAATCAAAGAATCAACCAGACCATCAATCAATCAAGCCCATTATCAATCAACCAATGGGAAAGCATTGCTTGGAGGGTTGGGGTTCATGTGTAGCAGGCACACTCTGGGTCTATTGCTACTGAAAACAGCCCTTCAGCACAACTGCAACCTGAAATACGCCTCGCAGCAGAGTTCAGCAGTGTCTTAAGTATTGACTTAGTTTATATGGTTATGTATTCTCAATAGAATCTAGTAGAAATAGAGTCCAGACGCTGCCGGTAAAATAGTTTTTTTTTTTTTTTTAATCTTTTACTTGTTTTTATTTGTTTGTTTTTTTGTTTTTTTTAATTAGTCTAGTAAAGCGTTTTTAGTAAAGATCCCTCGGGCGACCACAACAACAGAGAGAGAAAGAGAGGTTGTTCGTAATATTGAGATCGAAGCAGACTGAACAAACGCTGTACTGCACAAACTGCACTTTGACACTTCATCTGAATAAAAACAAGCGGGAACACTGCTTCACAGCGGCCTCGCGCCACTGTATGCACCTGGGTTATATTAGGGACTGTAACTATTAATGGACAAAGCATCCGGTTTGGCGAAGTGCTGCAAATGTGGAAGTGCCTTAAACCTGTTTTCTATCTTAATTCCTTCAGGGGGAGACTCCTTAAACCTGTTTTCTATCTTAATTCCTTCAGGGGGAGACTCCTTAAACCTGTTTTCTATCTTAATTCCTGCAGGGGGAGACTCCTTAAAGCTGCTTTCTATCTTAATTCCTGCAGGGGGAAACTCCTTAAACCTGTTTTCTATCTTAATTCCTGCAGGGGGAGACTCCTTAAACCTGTTTTCTATCTTAATTCCTGCAGGGGGAAACTCCTTAAACCTGCTTTCTATCTTAATTCCTGCAGGGGGAGACTCCTTAAAGCTGCTTTCTATCTTAATTCCTGCAGGGGGAGACTCCTTAAACCTGTTTTCTATCTTAATTCCTGCAGGGGCAGACTCCTTAAAGCTGCTTTCTATCTTAATTCCTGCAGGGGGAAACTCCTTAAACCTGCTTTCTATCTTAATTCCTGCAGGGGGAGACTCCTTAAACCTGTTTTCTATCTGATCTCCAGCAGGGGGAGACACATGCGATTGCAGAAGTCGGTCGGTTTCTGTAGAAGTCTATGAGAAAGGGACCCAGTTCTCACTTGATTAATTAACATTTTCATAATGAGTTTATGTCTCAATTGCTAGTTTGAAAGTCTTCTGCAACACAGAATGATGTTCATTTGTTGAATTGTGGTCTCATTGATTTTAAAATCATGTTTTGGGGCGTGGCTATGATGTGATGCCAATAAAAGTAAGTTACGTAACGTAAAGGGTAAGGCCTCCTCCCTTTCTCCTCCCTCACTCACTCCTCCCTCTCCCTCTCGTCTAAAATCATCTCATCAACCAGGACGGCTGCCCCCGTAACGACAAACTCGACGACTCATATCAGAGCTCCACCAACCGATGGGTGACGTCACACATGCTCTGTCCATTAATAGTACAATAATATACAGTCTGTGTTCTGCAGCTGCGCCGCTGCGTGTTGTTTTAGACATTACTCCCCAGATTAATGTCGCTTCTGGAAAGTCTAGTGTTGTGTCCTAGGAACTCAAGGTATTGGCAAACCGTTATTGCTATACGCGGCCTGATTTAGTTTCTCTGTGCAAAATGGCCTCCGCTTCTCCTCCTGGTCGCCGCTAAAGCGTGCAAAAATTTTAATAAAAATAGCTATCTCAGATCAAATAAAGCAACCAACCGGAAAACAAACAAATAAATAAATAAATTAATGAATGAATAAATAACACAGTGTTTGGGGTTTTTGAAGAGCTTCCTTTCGAACTGGTTTAAAAATCAGATTATTTCTGCAAAATCTTAAATTTGCAGTGGAATGGTTTACAAGTTACTCGTGTTGACGGCTTTTTTTGTTTTTTAATCGTTTAAAGTGCGGCCACCTGTACTTTGGCTTTACCTGCACTAGAAAAGTACATTTCTCAAATCATTCTAACCATGTGTTTTATTTCTTCATTAGAAAACGTAACTGATAAATTACATAATATCCAAATAGGAATCAAAACATATTTCCCCATATTTGAAATGAAACTCTTCTTATAATTTAGCAGAAACAAGTTGCAGAAAAGCTTTTAGAGTCATCACGTCAGTGTCCTGGAAAAACCTACAAACCTAATAACTTAGAGCTGATTTATTGTTAGAGTATTGTGGGGGGGAGGGGGGGTGGATACAGCCCAGTATCGCCATATTTTCAGTGGTAATACTGTATCGATACACAGGCGCCAAGTATGGATCTGTTATTATATATTATACTGTATGTGTGTTGGTCAGTTTGTCCCGTTTTGCAGCAATATTAAAGTGAGATGAACAAACAGAGAAATCTTTCTTTTTAGATGAAACAGATGTTGACTAAGTTTCCTTTTGGGGACGTCATTAGAAATTGAAGTTGGAAAAAAGGTTAGGTACTTTAACGTCACATACAGGTACTGGTAGCCAAATTAATTCTCTGCATTTTAACCCAGCCCTAAAGGGAGCAGTGGGCAGCCAATCACAGGGCCCGGGGTCCAACTCCAGATCTGGGACTTGATTAAGGACCTGACAGAAGAACCTAATCTACATGTTTTTGATGGTGTAGGAAACCACCATGCATGTTGACATGGGGTCAAAATGCATGTATGACCTCTTCTGAAGAGTCTCTCATGTTTTTTTTATCCTCCATGTCCTCCTTGTCTACTACCAACTGCATGGAGGGAGGGGGGGGGGTGTGGTCACGGAAGGCTTGTATCATGTGTTGTTGTCATTACTTAGAGTTTCTCATGTAGGCGACAAAAACTACGCCATATAGCTTTATACAAGATAATTTAATTTCTGAAGAAATTGCCATGCTACACTGGAATTCGTCTGGATTGATCATTATCGCCAGAGCCGTTGCTTCTTGAAACATTTCAAAAGAATCTGAGCTGTTGTCTCTACACCGATGACCAGCTGAAGTGGGTGAAACAGTTGTGTATGTTAAAGATTGAGGTCTTTCCAGGACACTGATAACGGATCAAACACCCAAAGATCAGTGCAAGCTTTTTAAAAACCAAACGCTGAGCTGATGTGCTGAGTTGATTGTCGCTCGTCGCTCGACACCTTTAAAGATCTTACGCCCATTCAGCCTCAAAACTTAGGTGTAAGATCCGGTGTGCGCCGACCCAAAAACGAGACCAGACGGAAACATAATGACAGCGGGTGATTTGTCAGTAAAGTCGTTGAATATATCGTGCAGCGACATTAAATCCCCTAAAAGAGAAACAACTTTATCCACGCGTTAAAAAAGCCTAAGGAGTAACATTCCTACATTATGTTTCTTTGTTCAGTTGGTATAAAATGCAAAGACTGATGGTTTGTTGCAAGGTTACGAGTTTATTTATTTGCATCTTCGACAAGCTTGTCTCAAACCAGCTGTCTGATCCTTTAACTGCACTAAACTACATTTAATTTGCTTTGTTAAAAGGTTAAACTAACCTGAGGTGTTTTGATATGAACAATGTTTCATAATAGATGTGTGTCTTTTAGCAAAGCTTAATTAAATTGTTTGAGTTTTGGTTAAAGATGCAGTAGGTAAGACTAATGAAGCTAACTTCTGGTCATATTTGCTGAAACTGACCCTATGTTTGAGCAGAACAACATGAAGCCAGTCATTTAAACAAAGGTCCGGCTCCTCTGGCGCCACCTACAGCCTGAAGTGTGATTAGCAAAAATCCACCGCTCCCTGTTCAGATGCACCAATCAGGGCCAGGGCAGGGGGTCTGACTGCGTGTCAATCACTGCTCATGCACCCGCCTTTATTCTCCCATGTGGGGGGGATGGGCTTAAGAGACAGTTTTGCAGTGATGGCCCAACACATTCTGGATGGACAAATGAAACTTCGTGAACCAGTGTCTTTATTTTCTGAGCCCACTAGATGGCACTCTTGATTTTATAAGAAAGGCCTGAGGAATTGCAATTCAGTGTATTCTCAACCAATTGTTGAACAGATAGCGCCATCTAGTGGGCTCAGAATATAAAGACACTGGTTCACAAAGCTTCATTCAGCCTTCACTACCGTTTTGGGCTTTAGAAGAAAGGGGGGCGGGGGACTGAGTAGTTGTCTATGTTCCAATTTTTTGGCTAAGTCCTGGATCTTCACAATCCTACCTACTGCACCTTTAAAGAGAAGAATAAATTTTCGTTTTTTTTTCGTTCGATTCAACTCAAGTTTTCACAACATATTGGAGCACGATATTCCCGCCAAACCAAAATGTCCTCGATCAGGCTGTTCTCATGAACCATCTGTCCATACCGCTACGAAAAGCAAAGCACTTCATTTCGTAAGTATTCCACCTATTTATTATTTATTTATAAATAAACAATGAACAAATAGAGTCTTTAAATGCTTCAGACGTAAAGTTATTCGCTGTCAAAGTGGCGCCAAGATGAGTGGGAGTCAATGGGATGCTAACGGCCAGTGAATGCTTGGTAGCATTTAAATGGCGCCATAGGAGCCACGCTTAGAGAAGAGAGGCTGACCCCCCCTTGGTAACAACCACTAAACTTAACTGTCATGGGACTGGTCGTTACGCCATGATTTATCAGGATAATCGTACGAGTTGTTGTGCTTAAGTTTTCGTCCGGAATACGGACGCGTCCGTGACAATGCATCGCAATGATCGATGATCTCTCAGCCTTGATTAAATGCTAGTGTTCTCCTAATTGTCCCTTCATGCAATGCGTTAGTGCAGCTGGTTTGTTCGTAAAGCAAAGGGAAGCAAAAAGAAACCGACTTTAAATCCTGACTTCTAGACAAATCACCACGCGGAGTAAAAACCGACGGACACGAGGGTGTTTGCCACCAGGGCAAAACACATGTTGGAAGAGTCCGAGAGTGTGTAGAAAAATCTCATCATGCACTTGTATGAGTCCTTTTTTTTGGGTGATATCTTAAAAGGTTTTCAGAGGAAAACTAAAACTAAAAAACCCTGGCCTCTTCTTCAGCGTGTCTTTGTCCATGGTGTGATAAAGTGACAGCACATGTAAACGTAAAAGTGCAAAACTGCCAAACAAAAACAGATGAAGTTGCTTTTCAGGTTGTTTTGTTTTTAACTTTTCCTGACTGCACCCTCTACTCTCATCATCTAACCCTAACATGGAAGTTCCCTTTCTCAAAGCGAGCGCCACTCCGAAGTCGAAAGAGAGAGGCTGCTTATGCTTTTTTTTTTATCTTCTTCAACTTACTCTAAAAAATATAAAAAATAGTAATAATCGTACTGCTATTAAAAGACTGGTAACATCAACAAAGTTATACTTTTACTACGAAAACATATTTTTTTTTTAAATCAAGTTGGCGTTATGTTCCCTCCTCCTCTCTCACAGCCAGGCGTACTCGGAGAATATCGATCAACTGTGGGAAGGCACAACCCCCCCGCCCCCCTCCCCTGGACAATAAATGATGGATACATCTGATATAGTGGTTTTGTAGCTGAGGTCAAAGGTCAGTCAGTGTTCTGAACCCTCGGCTGTGGTCGACACGAGAGACTCGAAGGGTCGAAAAAGGGATCTACGCTTCTGTCTTTTACGCCAAAAAGAGGCAGACGGGGGGGCGTTTCCCTCTCCGTCTCTGCAGTTTTTTTTGCTTCCCTTTAAGAAAGTCAGAAAACGTCAAGTCCGGGACTCTCCGCGGGGAGCAGGACATTAAAGGTAGTAAATATTCCACTTTGTTTGCTCCTTCGCTCAACTCCTCCACGTTCATAGCTCGTCTCCGCCGTCCCCTCAGCGTTGCTCGGCTACGGTACATTCGGTAAACAAAGGAACAAACAGGCGTCACCCAAAACGAGTTCATCCGCATTTGTTCCATCTGTTTGTTTGTTTTTGCTTTTTTGGTTCCCGCTATGGTACGCTTTCCTGCCGTCCGTCAGGGCCGACCAGCGACGGGGATTGTTCGCTCGCGTCGCTTCCCGCCGTGTCGGCGGCTATCGTTTCTGTTTTGGCGGCGAGCGGGTGAAAGATCTCCGACGTGGCTCGCGTCACGCTGTCGTACGACGGCGGCGACGAGGTCTCGGAGTGCTCGATCGCCAACAGACTGGAGCCGTAGTTTTCCCTCATCATGGCGGCGATGAGCCCTTCCTTCTCCGGCGCGTCCTCCCCGAACATTTCCTCGCCTCCGTCCTCCTCGCCCACGTGCCGAGGCGTGGTGATCTGGCGGTACAAGTAGGACGCGGCCTTCAGCTGCCGCCTCACCAGGTGTCTGCGGTAGCACCGCTGGATCACCGTGGCCGAGACGTCTTCCTGTTTCCGCCGCAGGGTCGTCGTGATCGGCTCGTAGGAGATCTTGGACGGGTTGGCCATCATGAACTTCTCCTCCATCTGCTGCTTTAGCGCGTCCATCTCACCCGACTCGCCCAGCACTCGCTTGGTGAAGGCGAAGAGGATGTCCAGGCAATGGATCTTGTCCCCGCTGACCATAGGCAGGTCCATGGAGATCAGCTTGATCTTATTGGGCTTGCTGATGCGCAGCGGCTCCGACAGCGAGTCGGCAAAGTCCGAAAGCTTGGCGTACTCGATGAACTGCGTTGCCTCGGGGTCGAACTTCTCCCACACCTCGTAGAACATCTCGAAGTCGTCCTCGCTCAGCGGCTCGGTGCTCTCCTCCGTGGCCACGCTGAAGTTCTCCAGGATGATGGCGATGTACATGTTCACCACGATGAGGAAGGAGATGATGATGTAGGTGACGAAGAAGGTGATGCCCACCGATGGGTTCCCGCAGTTCCCGCGCACGGTGGTGCCGGTGTGGGGGATGCTGGCGTTGCACTCCTCGGGGGAGTTGTTGAGGATGGGGCTGAGCAGGCTGTCCCAGCCGGCCGACGTGGTGATCTGGAACAAGCAGATCATGCTGTTCCCGAATGTCTCGAAGTTGAACATGTCGTCGATCCCCGACTGCCGCTTCACGTAGGCGAAGTTGGCCATGCCGAAGATGGCGTAGATGAACATGACGAGGAACAGGAGCAGCCCGATGTTGAAGAGAGCGGGGAGGGACATCATGAGGGCGAACAGTAACGTCCGGATGCCCTTAGCGCCTCGGATGAGACGCAGAACCCGTCCAATACGGGCCAGTCGAATCACCCGGAACAGCGTCGGCGACACAAAGTACTTCTCAATAATGTCAGCAAGCACGATACCTAGAAAAAAAAGAAGAAAGACATGTGAATCATGTCTCACACATTTCTATCTTTTACACCTTCAAACAGACCTTAAAGACATAAATATCGTGATATCTCACCGAGACACAAGTGTCCTAGACCTTTTTATCTTATAGACCTTGAAAAATCCTCCAATTAGTTTGTTTATTGGGAGTTAGAGTCTCGCATCTGTGTCGACACACGGACGTAAAGCATCGCTCTTTTATCACGGTTTAACATTATGGGTTTTTGCCCAAAGTCAGATTTTACTGGTCCTTATACAAGTTGGTTTTAGCGCCGTCAAAAAGAATCAAAACGTGAAAAAAGCATCAGAGAAAACGCCAAAAAACTTAAAGAAGCATTTTTAAGCATCAAAAACATAAAAAAAAAATCTGGATTGGCCAACAGAACATCCAAAATCATTCAACAAGCGTTCCCCGACATCAGTTATGATACGAGGATGTTGTTATATTTACTTGCCCCGGGCCATTGGGCAACCAATTATTGTTGATATCTGTTTATTATATAAACTGCACACGTTTTTTTTGTACTAGAACAATAAATTCAATTGACAATCCCATTCTGCAGCAACAACATTGAAGAGAGATGAACAAACAGAGGAATGAATCTTTTCAGATAAGAAAAGGTTTTCCTTCCTGCCACATAATTTGAAGTTTGAAAAAGAGCAATAAATCGCAATAAATCGCAGAATATCGCAATATGTTTCAAATCGCAATACTGTAATATCGTATCGAGACACAAGTATCGTGATAACGCAATTAGACACAAGTACTGCGATTTTGTACCGAAACACAAGTATCGTGATAATATTGCCATCAGACATAAGCATCGTGATAATATCGCATTGAGACATAAGTATCGTGATAATATCGCATTGAGACATAAGTATCGCGATAATACTGCCATCAGACATAAGTATCGTGACAATACTGCCACCAGACACAAGTACCGTGGTATTACCGCATCGACACAAGTATCGTGATAATATCGCATCGAGACATAAGCATCGTGATAATATCGCATTGAGGCATAAGTATCGTGATAATATTGCCATCAGACATAAGTATTGTGATAATATTGCATTGAGACATAAGTATCGTGATAATATCGTATTGAGACATAAGTAGCATGATAATATTGCCATCAGACATAAGTATCGCGATAATACTGCCATCAGACATAAGTATCGCGATAATACTGCCATCAGACATAAGTATCATGACAATACCGCCACCAGACACAAGTATCGTGATAACATCGCATCGACATAAATATCGTGATAATATCGCATGAGACAAAAAGTATCGTGATAATATTGCATTGAGGCATAAGTATCGTGATAATATTGCCATCAGACATAAGTATCGTGATAATATTGCCATCAGACATAAGTATCGTGATAATATTGCCATCAGACATAAGCATCGTGATAATATCGCATTGGGACATACGTATCGTGGTAATATTGCCATCAGACATAAGTATCGCGATAATACTGCCATCAGACATAAGTATCGCGATAATACTGCCATCAGACATAAGTATCATGACAATACCGCCACCAGACACAAGTATCGTGATAACATCGCACCGACATAAATATCGTGATAATATCGCATGAGACAAAAAGTATCGTGATAATATTGCATTGAGGCATAAGTATCGTGATAATATTGCCATCAGACATAAGTATCGTGATAATATTGCCATCAGACATAAGTATCGTGATAATATTGCCATCAGACATAAGTATCGTGATAATATTGCCATCAGGCATGAGTATCGGGATAATATTGCGTTGAGGCACAAGTATCGCGATACTGTACCGAAACACAAGTATCATGATAATCATATTGACACAATTGAAGTATGTTTGTATGTTTGTGATGTATGTTTTTTTATTTTTATGTCCCCTCGAGTTGTTTTAGCTGTTTTGTCTAATTGTGAATGTACTGTATTTTTAAGGACCTCCTCAAAAACAAGATGTCACATCTCAAGGGGTTATTCCTAATAAAGAATTTCCTAGCTATCATATCGAGACATAAGTATCGTGATATCGCATCGAGACATGCATTGTGATGATGTAGTATTGAGACATAAGTATTGGGATAATATTGTATTGTGGGGCATCTGGTGATTACTATCGCTAACTGGCACTTCAGATATTTATCCACCTGACTACCCTGACTTATAACTGTTATGCAGTATTAACACTAACAGACAGGTTGATATTTGAACTAAAATAAGCTATTTATTCCTAATTTACTGGGAATCAACAAGCAGTTCTGTGTAAAATCAGACTTCCAGCACCCCTCACATGCAGCAGTTTCCTCTTCTTTATTTCATAACCACATCAGACACTGCGACGACTCGACTGCGAGACGTCAAAATAATAACCGACAGCATGCTTTCATCTTTTATTGAATTAATATGACTTTAAGAGGCCGTCCTGCAGGACTGAATTCATCTAGCAAAGGAGATCCTGTTTGCAGTCATGTCACTAAAAATCGATCAACTGAAGACTGTTAGTTTCCAAGATGTTCTCCTGTAATTTGAGGACACGCCTGTGAGCTACATCATGTAAAAGCTCTCAGTTTGGATGTTTCTGTCTTTGTGTGGCAGGTCTGATGTGATGACATCGGGAGTGATGGCTTCTGGAGGGCCGAGCCGTCGCTCCCCTCTAACAGCAAGTCAAACACTGTAATTCATCCGTCTTTTCCTTGTTATCCGGGAATGATAAACTCAAAGAGGAGCTGGCCTGTCATCACCCCGCCAGACCCCCTACCCCCCAGACACACACACACACACACACACACACACACACACACACACACACACACACACA
>NC_048428.1:22035114-22037614 GCF_013103735.1 Etheostoma cragini
ACACACACACACACACACACACACACACACACACACACACAGTACATACACTACTATAGGTGGAATAAGTATTCAGATTATGTTTACAGATTTTATGGCCCCAGCGACCCGATCCCGGATAAGCGGATGAAGATGGATGGATTACAGATTTTTAGCTAAAGCAGCATTTTCATTGCAGTACTTTAACTTGTCACAGAGTATTTTAGAGAACTTTACTGCAGTAAACAAGCTGAATACTTCCATTGAACGTAGGACCTGATCGCTCAGAGTAAGAAGCTGCTTTTAAAGTGAATCTTTGAATAATTTATTTTGAGAAAAGTTAATAAAGTTTGGTTCCTTGAAGCCATTTCACAAGTTAAGTAACTTATTTCACTCCAGTTTGAATAATTTTGCTTTTTAACTGTAGCAGTTCAGGGCTGTAGTACTCGGGTCTGGTCTTGTACTCGGGTCCGGACTCAAGACCGTTTCTATGGTCTCTGACTTGTCTAACACTCACTGGTTTTTGGACTCAGACTTGTCTCGGTCTCGGCCCCTGGTCTTGCCAAATATGGCTTTTGGTCTTGACCAAGTCCAGGTGTCTTTATTATTTTTATTTATATGTTTATGTCCTTTTTACACTACATCTGGAATGGAGATATATTGTCATTTATTTGCTCAAATGCTCAGTACTGGTACTACTGTAGTAGCATCTCTCCTAACGCTGCTATTATGAGGAATCACCAGAAGTGATTCTGTCTTCTGTAGATTATATGATATCAGGCTGTACTTATAAATCCTGAGTGTTGTGACACGGTTTTTGTTTTTATATCAACAAATAACCCAAAATTATTGTCTTGACACTGTCATGCATAAGACCTTTTTTTCTGTCCTGGACTCGGTCTTGTCTTGGACTCTAACCTTTTTGGACTGGGTCTTGTCTTGGACTCTAACCTTTTTGGACTCGGTCTTGTCTCGGACTCTATCCTTTTTGGACTGGGTCTTGTCTTGGACTCTAACCTTTTTGGACTCGGTCTTGTCTTGGACTCGAACCTTTTTGGACTCGGTCTTTACTCGGACTCCAACCTTTTTGGACTCGGTCTTGTCTTGGACTCTAACCTTTTTGGACTCGGTCTTGTCTTGGACTCGAACTTTTTTGGACTCGGTCTTGTCTTGGACTCGAACCTTTTTGGACTCGGTCTTGTCTTGGACTCGAACCTTTTTGGACTCGGTCTTGTCTTGGACTCGAACCTTTTTGGACTGGGTCTTGTCTTGGACTCAAACCTTTTTGGACTAGGCCTTGACGCGGACTCAAACCTCTTTAGACTTGGTCTTGACCTGGTCTCGACTAGTCTTGGACTTGTCTTGGACTCGACAAAGGTGGTCTTGACTACAGCCCTGATTTAGTTATTTGTACTTTGAAACCGTATATAAAGGGAACCTTAATATGAACCTTTTTTGACTTGGTCTTGTCTTGGACTCAAACCTCTTTAGACATGGTCTTGACTATTCCTGGTCTTGGACTCAACAAAGCCCTGGTTTAGTTATATGCACTTTGAACCATATATGAAGAGAACCTTAATATGAACCTTTTTTGGACATGGTGTTTTCTTGAACCTCTTTAGAATTGGTCTAGACTAGTCCTGGTCTTGGACTTCTCATGGACTCGACAAAGGTGGTCTTGATTACAACTCTGGTTCAGTTATATGTACTTCGGTAGTTGAAGGAAAAACTTTGTGCAACTTTCAAATTTGTCGGCTGGAAAGCCACAATTGTTTCGTAGGGTTGGTTGAAACCACCAGAGGGGGTGCTGTGGGGACGGGGGACAGGGGGACGGTTGGGGGGGTCTGAAACTCACCGACGATGGAGAGGATGACAACCACGAAGTCGAAGATGTTCCAGCCGACGGTGAAGAAGTAGCAGCGCAGCGCCACGATCTTCACCAGGCACTCGAGGGAGAAGATGACGATGAAGGCCAGGTTGATGTTGTTCAGGATGTACTCCATCTGGGGCGACTGCTCGTCCGTCTCCACCATCATGGTGATCATGTTCAGCAGGATCAGCACCATGATGATGATGTCGAACGCCTGCTTCGCCACCAGGTCGAAGAAGAAGCCCTGCAGAGAGTTCTGGAGAGACGGACGGTGGATTGTTTCTCGTAGTAATCAACACTTAGTTTTATAAATAACATTAGATTAGATAGACTTTTATTCATCCCAAATTGGGAAATTTCACATTTCTACAGCAGCAAAATACCAGACACAGGGTAATAAATTGCAATTTCTATCGTAAAATATCGCAATACTGTAATATCGTATCAAGACACAAGTATCCTGATAACATATTGAGACATAAGTATCGTGATAATATCGAATCGAGACATAAGTATGTTCATGATATCATATTGAGACAAGTATTGTGATAATATATGGAGACACAAGTATCGTGATAATATCGCACCGAGACACAAGTATCTTAAAAATATTGTATTGAGACACGTGTCGTGAAAATATCATATCGAGAA
>NC_048428.1:22041594-22043552 GCF_013103735.1 Etheostoma cragini
ATGAATGTATGTATATATAATTTTAAGTTCAAATAAACCTCTGCTACTATGACTACTACTAAGACTCGGGTTAATTTGTCAAAACTACTAAAAAAGAGCACACAAACGTTAAAAATAGAAGAAGATTGTGCTGAGACGTACATGCCGTTATTTATCTGTCATTTTAATTATATACTGAATATGTATGCATGAATGTATATATATATATATATATATATGAAATATTTGTAAATTAAGAGTTGTATGACTGTAAATTCGAACAGAAATTGTCCCTTGTACGTGATTCACAGGTATATTTCTGTTAATTTATAATATAACAGAAAGCATTTTTACCATTTACCGTTATTTAACTGAAGAATTCTGTTTTTAAATTACGGTACTTTTTCCTGTTATTTTATGGATTTATTTCACTACTACTATGACTACTGCTAAGACTCGGTTTAATTCATCAACATATTAAAAAAGAGCACGCAAGTGTTAAAAAGAGCACCATATTTGTAGAAAGAAACTCCAAAAACGCGGTCTTTAACGACTTTAATTGAAGGAACATTTCCAACGCCTGCCTCTTATTGTGAAAAGTTATACAAGTTATGTTTGTATATTACAGTAACTTTTTTTTATTGGCGCCAAACTAAACACATTAACTTTCTTCAGTTTCTAAAAATACAGTAAACTCTGTATTCAGTGTTTGAGCTCAGCCAAAATGTCCATAATGCATTGGAAGCTACACTAAAAAAGTGTATTTTAATGGGTAGTATTTTTTCTATGTGCCATATTAGTACTCTTACTGCAGTAAAGGATCTGAATACTTCCTCCAGTGCTGCCCAGGTGTGCCGGTTTCATTAATACTGACTCTTACCCTCATGCCTTCAAATCTGGAGAGGGCTCTGAGGGGACGCAGGGCTCGCAGCGTCCGCAGGGATTTGATCGCTGCAAAGTCGGAATAACCCAACGTGTTGGCCACCAAACTGACCAATGAGACCTGGAGGAGAGAGAGAGAGGCAGACAGAAAGAGAAGGAAAAGGACAGAGACAGACCGGAAAGGACAGAAGAAGAAGGAGGAGGAGGAGGAGGAGGAGGAGAAGCAGAAGAGAGAAAGCCGGACAGTTAGCTTCTAGTCTAATGAAAAGACAGAGCGGGAGACGGCTGGCTCCACGGTGAGCCAGCCAATCAGAACAGAGGATACGAAGCAAGACAAAGGGCGTGGGAGTGTTGTTATCAGCTGACTCCTGCAGGAGGGAAGGGAAGAAGAGATGAGGGAGATTACATCTCTCCATACTTGGTTGATACGAAGATGGAAGGAAGAGAAAATGTGTTACTTTGACGCACAAATACACTGAATTTCCTCCGTCGTTCCAACTGTGGGAAAAGAAAAGGATCATAACGGGTTATTGTGTCCGAAAAGAGGCTGATGATGAAGGTTTAGGGCCCGAGGAGGGTCAGTGTGAAGAGGTCACGGGTCAGAGGTCAGAGGTCAGAGGTCACGCAGCTTTGGTAAAGAGTTACACATCAGACTTTTGAGTCATTTATTGTTTGTAATATTCATTTATAGGCCTTTATTTATATGACAGCTGAAGACATAAAAGGAAGAGCGAGGGGGAATGACAGGGCTGCAGGTCGGAGTCGAACCCGCGCCCCATGCATCAAGGAGTAAACCTCTATGTATGGGTGCCCGCTCTACCAGCTGAGCTATCTGGGCACCCATACTTTTGATTTTTGATTAAAGTACTTTTTAGGAACGGTTTCCACATGATTGAGTCCCAACCTCATAATGCAAACATCTGTAAAAATCAGAGCTGCAAAGACGAAGATTAACCCAAAAATTGAATATCAACACTTTTAATGACGCTTTTTATCGATGTTTTTAACTTTTTCCGTTTAACACTACGTAACACTGACTTATTAACTTTAGTTTTACAGTTATTTTTGGAATTTATGGTCAATAAACCTCATTTATA
>NC_048428.1:22043652-22045585 GCF_013103735.1 Etheostoma cragini
ACATGAAGACAACATGAGGACAACATGAAGACAACATGAGGACAACATGAAGACAACATGAGGACAACATGAGGGCAATATGAGGGCAACACGAGGACAACATGAGGGTTAAGACAATAGTGCAGCAATATGACGGAGGATTAATCGTGAAATCTTGCGTCATAGAGACGAGATTGTCCCTCTGATCTAAGCACCTTCATATTAAACCCTCTCCAGCCAGCCAAGCCCCACATCTGTACACTTGATCTTTAACACCCGAGCTGCAGGTCTCGGCTCGCCGGTTCTTACCCTGATACCAGCGAAGCGGGACGCGGCCCGGAGAGGACGCAGAGCCCTGAACGTCCTCAGCACCCGCATGGTCGAGATTTGGTCCACAGAGATGAACTGAGCCAGGAGACCCAGCACTGAGATCTACAACGTCAGACATTTATTTAGACATTGCCCCAAATCTAACGGACAGAATCCTCCCAGATATTTTATACACCATAAACCAGGCCTGTAGTACTCGAGTCCGGTCTTGAGTTGGACTCGACTAGTCCTGGTCTTGGACTTGTCTTGGACTCGACTAAGGTGGTCTTGAAGTGGACAGCCCTGCCATAAACACGGTCCTCATTCCCTACAAGAGAGCGTCCGATACCATTTCTAGCTTCCCGAGACCTGAGCAGTCCCTCCAAATCCCCGCAACTTTGGTGCAGGGCTGTAGTACTTGAGTCCGGTCTTGGACTCCAGTCCGGACTCAAGACCATTTCTTTGTGGTCTCTGACTTGTCTCGATCTCGCTAGTATTTGGACTCGGACTTGTCTCAGTCTCGGCCACTGGTCTTGCCCAATATGGCTTCTGGTCTGGACCGAGTCCAGGTGTCTTTATAATGTTGATAATAATATTGGGGGGAGGGTGAAACCTTAAATGATCGTTTTGATACAGTCATGCATAAGACCTTTATTCCTGTCCTGGACTTAATCTTGACTCAGACTTGAACCTCTATGGACTCGGTCTTGTCTTGGACTCGAACCTCTTTGGACTCGGTCTTGTCTTGGACTCGAACCTTTTTGGACTCGGTCTTGTCTTGGACTCGAACCTCTTTGGACTCGGTCTTGACTGACATCTGTCTCTATCTTTCTATCTGTCTCTGTCTTTCTGTAAAACTACAGTACTTTATTATTTACAGTACTTTATTGTGATTGTGATTTTTACAGTAATACTTATACTATTGACAGTAACTAAGAGTTACTGTAATTTCACATAACAGTAACTAAGGGTTACTGTAATTGTATATTACAGTAACTGAGAGTTACTGTAATTTCACATAACAGTAACTAAGGGTTACTGTAATTGTATATTACAGTAAATATATACAATAAACTCTGTGTACAGTGTTTAATGTCAGCCCAAATCTCTATAATGCATTGGAAAATACAGTAAAACACTGTATTTTACTGTATTTTACTGTGTGGTGTGTAGTTATTAACTGTAGAAACTGTAGAAGTGTCTAACAGTGTAATGTAGCACACGCTACCACACATCTACCTGTAATACCTGTAAATATATTTAATGTACTTGTCAATACCAGTTTTATTATTATTATTATTATTATTATTGGTGTCGAACATCTCTAGTTGAGAAGAATCCAGATTCACGAACACATCACTTGAGTCGTTAGATTAATAAAAATAACCAATCAGAACCGAAACATTTGGACCTTTTAAGTGACAATAAACCAACGAACCAATCGACCAATCGGTGACTTACGTCGACGATGAGGAAGTCGAGCCAGCACCAGTAGTTGGTGAAGTACTTCTTGAAGCCGTAGGCCAGCCATTTGAGCAGCATCTCCAGGATGAAGATGTAGGTGAAGATCTTGTCCGAGTACTCGAGCACCACCTTGATCACCTTCCTCTGCTCGATGTAGATGTCCTCGAAGGCCTGGGGGGGG
>NC_048428.1:22045685-22049809 GCF_013103735.1 Etheostoma cragini
TGAAAGGAGAACGTGTGTATGTGAAAGTGAAAACACATGTATGTGAAAGGAGAATGTGTGTATGTGAAAGTGAAAACAAATGTATGTGAAAGGAGAATGTGTGTATGGGAAAGTGAAAACACATGTATGTGAAAGTGAAAACACATGTATGTGAAAGGAGAATGTGTGTATGTGAAAGTGAAAACACATGTATGTGAAAGTACCAGCATGAATAATGTCCCTTTCGGCCCCTCATACATACAGAACCAGACACATGAGCAGGGCTGAGGCAGGCTGGAGAACTGGAAATGTTGTTTTTTTATCATTTTATTTTTCATTTATTTATATATTTTTCATCTGTAAATATCTATACAGTGTCCGTAGTTGCTATGTATTTTGTTATTGTTGTTATTGTATGTTTTTTGTATATTAAGCAGTTTATTTGGGGGTTCCCCATTTCACGCGGCCTGTATATGATCACTACACTTCATGAAATTGGGTTTAAATATCCAATGACAACGTGTGAAATAAAGAAATAAACAGTAAACATGAGAATCTTATGTGACAAGTGAATATGTTTACATGAACATTTACACTTTCCACTATTATTCCCAACATGATGTTATTATTGTCAGTTTAATCCAGGTCGTGTAAACCTGTTTGTAAACTCAGATTATTGTCGTATTAGGACATGTCATACGGTACTATTCAGGTTTTAGAGACATTATTAGGACATGTGTTCAGCATGTGTGTGGCTTAGATCTGTGAGTTGCTATGGTTACTGTACACAAACCAAGCAGCCGACGGGTCCCATTTAGACGTGTAAATGGGAATATTGTCTTTAATTAGACGTGTAAATAGGAATATTGTCTTTAATTAGACGTGTAAATGGGAATATTGTCTTTTATTAGACGTGCAAATGGGAATATTGTCTTTTATTAGACGTGCAAATGGGAATATTGTCTTTTATTAGACGTGTAAATGGGAATTTTAGTGGAATATTGTCTTTCATTAGACGTGTAAATGGGAATATTGTCTTTTTAGATTATATTATATTAGGTAATACTTTATTTCTTTATTCCATAATTACAGCAGCAGTTTTCTACAGTAAAAAGCAAAAAGACATACAAGTAAACACACATAACAACTGGCAAATGGCAGAAAATGTGCAAAAAGTATTGAATGAATGTGAAGCGACATTATATATATGTATTATTAGGCATTTATTATACATATTTTTTCCGATCCCAGCATTATTATGTGCATGTGAAAGTAGTCTGTGATTTTTCTCTCTGCTACCTTTGATCAGAAAGTCCACACAGAGGCAACTGAGCAGCAGAAGGTGTGAGTGAAAGCCTAAGTGGACTTTCTTATTTGGTATTTGTGTGGGAAATAATCTGCGAGAGCTGAGTCAGCGAACGTCAGGTCGACCTGACACTCCAGCCCTCCTCTTCGCAGAACCACAATGCCGTTCTCCTACCCAGAATCCCATGCTGAGTGAGCATGAGTGCTAAGCGTAACATCCAGACACATACAGGCGAAGAGGATCACAGGGGGAAGGAGGGGAAGGGGGGGGCCGGAGTCAGCATCCTTTTTATAACTGTCGGCTCAAAACATCTCTCTCTCTGCTGACGCCGACTGGAGCTCCGAGACAACAAAATACGGATTGGACAGTTTGAGTTAGCTGTCAATCATTTCCTCAAATCAAAGAGTATTTAATCGTGCTTTACTTAAGGTAAAGGAATGGGAATGTATCTTCCATCTTCCACCTGTGCCTACTGTAGCAGATGTGTGACTGAACAGATGTTTTAACAGGCCAAAATCCCTTGGTGTCTCCTTTAGCGTCTTATAAAACGCTTGCTTGTCTCCTTTAGCGTCTTATAACACGCTTGGTTGTCTCCTTTAGCGTCTTATAACACGCGCTTGGTTGTCTCCTTTAGCGTCATATAACACGCTTGGTTGTCTCCTTTAGCATCATATAACACGCTTGGTTGTCTCCTTTAGCGTCATGTAACACGCTTGGTCGTATCCTTTAGCGTCATATAACACACGCTTAGTTGTCTTTTTTTAGCGTAATATAAAACGCGCTTGGTTGCCTCCTTTAGCGTCATATAACACGCTTGGTCGTCTCCTTTAGCGTCATACAACACGCTTGGTCGCCTCCTTTAGCGTCATACAACACGCTTGGTCGCCTCCTTTAGCGTCATATAACACGCTTGGTCGTCTCCTTTAGCGTCATATAACACGCTTGGTTGTCTCCTTTAGCGTCATATAACACACGCTTGGTTGTCTCCTTTAGCGTCATATAACACGCACTTGGTGGTCTCCTTCAGCATCATATAACACGCTTGGTCGTCTCCTTTAGCGTCATATAACACACACTTGGTTGTCTCCTTTAGCGTCATATAACACGCACTTGGTGGTCTCCTTTAGCGTCATATAACACGCTTGGTCGTCTCCTTTAGCGTCATATAACACACGCTTGGTTGTCTCCTTTAGCGTCATATAACACGTGCTTGGTTGTCTCCTTTAGCATCATATAACACGCACTTGGTGGTCTCCTTTAGCGTCATATAACACGTGCTTGGTTGTCTCCTTTAGCGTCATATAACACGTGCTTGGTTGTCTCCTTTAGCATCATATAACACGCACTTGGTTGTCTCCTTTAGCGCCATATAACACGTGCTTGGTTGTCTCCATTAGCATCATATAACACGCATTTGGTGGTCTCCTTTAGCGTCATATAACACGCACTTGGTGGTCTCCTTTAGCGTCATATAACACACGCTTGGTTGTCTCCTTTAGCGCCATATAACACGTGCTTGGTTGTCTCCTTTAGCATCATATAACACGCTTGGTCGTCTCCTTTAGCATCATATAACACACGCTTGGTTGTCTCCTTTAGCATCATATAACACGCTTGGTTATCTCCTTTAGCATCATATAACACACGCTTGGTTGTCTCCTTTAGCGTCATATAACACGCTTGGTTGTCTCCTTTACAGTCATATAACACGCTTGGTTGTCTCCTTTAGCGTCATAAACCATGATCTTTTTCCTAAACGTAATATTTGTTTTCGTGTCTAAACTTAACTGTCGTCGTCGCCTGATGCTCTCTTTTTGTCGTCTAACCTCAACTAGCAACGGCCGCTGGTACGACCGCCGCCTAACGGAGCTCTGCAGCCGTCGTCGGGTGACCGACCGGCGGTCTGGAGGGTCTGCTGTGTGGACTAGCCAGACCCTCCCCCGCACCTCTGTGGAGGAAGGTCTGTCAAAACAAGACTGAGTGTGTGCAGGGCGCTGACAGTAATACTGCATGATGAACGAGACCGAAACAGGAACCAGTTTCCTCTCTGCTCACAACAGCTTTACGGACATGCAAAGTGTAAACACTGATACTTTTCACACCACAGAGACGTGTGTGGGTTTGTTTTTCTGCAAGAGAAAACCTCTGAGGGGATGCACGTTAAAGGCAAACAAAAAAACACTGACAGGAAGTAACGAGACGAACCAATCAGAGAGCAGAAAACACTGAAACAGCAGGCGAGATGTTAAAGGACAGAGGATAGAATAGGGTGATAAAACAACGTAAAACAAGCACACCTGGGCACCAACTTACTGTTTGAATGTGACAAACAGGGGAGCGCTTGATTCATCTTCATCGTCCCTTACAGCAGGAGAGTCACACTCCCTTTCACTTTCAGGGCCAGACGTGTCTTTCTTCAAAAGATGCATTGCATGTCGCTCTTTTTAAATACTATTCTCATTAGTTTTTTTGACTTTTGGTGCATTTTTATTCACATAAAGCCCTACAAAGTCATTGAAAAAGTTCCATGGTAATCAATCTATCCATCCATCTATCTCTCTATCCATCTATCTAT
The DNA here is from genome assembly GCF_013103735.1 of Etheostoma cragini. Classification (NCBI taxonomy): domain Eukaryota; kingdom Metazoa; phylum Chordata; class Actinopteri; order Perciformes; family Percidae; genus Etheostoma; species Etheostoma cragini. The sequence continues at coordinate 22,049,546 of NC_048428.1, forward strand.
CCATCTATCTCTCTATCTATCTCTCTATCTATCCATCTATCCATCTATCCATCTCTCTATCTATCTATCTATCTATCCATCCATCTATCTCTCTATCCATCTATCTATCTATCTATCTCTCTATTTATCCATCTATCCATCTATCTCCCTATCCATCTATCTCCCTATCCATCTATCCATCTATCCATCTATCTATCTATCTATCTATCTATCTATCTATCTATCTATCCATCCATCCATCCATCCATCCATCCATCCATCCAT
>NC_048428.1:22049909-22050067 GCF_013103735.1 Etheostoma cragini
CTAATGGACCAGAGTCTGGTTGGACCAAGCTAATGGACCAGAGTCTGGTTGGACCAAGCTAATGGACCAGAGTCTGGTAGGACCAGGCTAATGGTCCAGAGTCTGGTAGGACCAAGCTAATGGACCAGAGTCTGGTAGGACCAGGCTAATGCCCCAGA
>NC_048428.1:22050118-22051162 GCF_013103735.1 Etheostoma cragini
CCCCCCCCCCCCCCCCGCCCCTGCTCACCACTTGCAGCAGAGCCAGGTATCCGGCGCCCACGTTGTCAAAGTTGACCTTGACCTTGGTCCAGTAGTAGAGCGAGGTGTCGTTGAGCGCCTCGCACTCGGACTTGTTGTTGATGAAGGAGGACTCGAAGACGTGGCCCGTGCGGTTCACGCAGCGGCCGAACTTGCCGGCGAACAGGTTGACCCCCATGATGCTGAAGATGAGCCAGAAGATGAGGCAGACCAGCAGCACGTTCATGATGGAGGGGATGGCCCCGATCAGAGCGTTCACCACCACCTGCAGCGGCACACACACACACACACACACACACACACACACACACACACAGATACACACACACACACACACACACAGATACACACACACACACACACAACACGCACACACACAGAAACAAACACAAACAACACGGCGTCACACACGGACACACACACACGCGCAGATACACACAAGCAGATACACGGACACACACACACACGCACGCACACACACACAAACACAGCGTCACAAACACACGCGGGCATACACACACACACACACACACACATACAAACACAGATACACACACTCACAAACACGCACGCACACACACACACACACATGTACGCACATACACAAACACACACAGATACATACACTCACACACACACACACACACGCAGATACACAGATGCACACACACAAACACACACACTCACACACACAAACACAAACACACGCAGATACACAGATTCACACACACACAAACACAGACACACACACGCACACAAACACACACACACAAAGCATGATAACTTTAGTCTGTTTCTTTACAGAAAACAGAAATTAACTCATTAACTCAGTTGCGGATTAGGTTTAAAGGGCCCTGTAATAATCATTAGTAATGAAAACACATGTATGTGAAAGGAGAATGTGTGTATGTGAAAGTGAAAACACAAGTATGTGAAAGGAGAATGTGTGTATGTGAAAGTGAAAACACATGTATGTGAAAGGAGAATGTGTGTATGTGAAAGTGA
>NC_048428.1:22052840-22059001 GCF_013103735.1 Etheostoma cragini
AACATGAGGACAACATGAGGACAACATGGGGACAACATGAGGACAACATGGGGACAACATGGGGACAACATGAGGACAGTTTTGTCCTATCCAGGTTGCTGTAAGACAGCACAACTGCTTGTTGTGCTGTCTTACAGCCTGAGATATAAAAGACAGATCACATCCCTTCGTGTGTGTCCCAGGAGGTCCTAGTCTACCACTACCCTCTACAACCCTGCCGGTCAGACTACAATGAAGAGGGGGACCCGGGTCCCTCGTTATTTTCTGTCACATCTTCACCAGATGTCTTCCTCTTCTCCTTCACCCCCCCCCCCCCCCCCCCCCCCCCCCCCCCCCCCCCCCCCCCCCCCCCCTCCCCGGCGTGCACCTCATCTGCAGCTTTGTTCCCGTTCTTCATCCCTCTTCCGAGCGGCTGATCCGCGTCCAGCTGGTGCCAGACTCCAGCCCGCTGTGGAGGACTCTGCTGAATCAGGAAGAAACCGGGCGCCGCGTTGGGACAGTCGAGACGGACGCATCAATCTTCTAAATGAATCAACGCTAACGCAACATCTGCCGCTTGGCAGCCACCTCCACCCACACACCACCTCCACCCACACGCCTCTGGGTAACGGGCATATCTCATTTGGTTCATGCTGCACACTTAAAAACAGACTCCGTCTCCTCTTGTGCAGCTTTATTTGACCAGTTCTGTTGTTTTTTGTTATTTTTACACACACTCCTTCTAATATCGGCGATATAGCCTATGGTGCCTTCACTTGTCTCGGCTCTCCACGACACTCCAGCGCTGGCTTATTACATCATTATAACTGAACTTTCACCTCTCAGTAACATAAGCAGAATAATATCCAGAATATTTATCAAATTAAATTGCAATTAAAACAGTGATTTCCTTATCGAAATCTAAGCATACACCTATTCTAGGAAAAATTATGGAATTATAAAATATTTCGCAAAATGTGGCAAAGTCCTCTATGATGTATTTTTTAAAATATTTTAGTTCTCAGTATTTTTAGTATTGCCGTGCGCTTTCTGTCAAAGGACCACGGATCAGAAATCTTCGCTAACTCTGCTTTCACTGTGAAATAAAACGCTTAGTTGCATCGACTTCAAGCGTCAATACCAACGGCGAAAGGCACCGAGCGTCCCTATTTTACGAGATTTTAACGTGTTGCTTGGACAGAAATATTGTTTTTGATGACACAACATGTGTTGCTGACCAAAAACTACTTTTTTACAAAGTACTAAATGGATTTATCAAATCACGTAATCACTTCATTAGTTGAATTAACGCCAAGACCACCGTCTTTCTCTTAACTTAAGTAAGTAACGTCGGACATGACGTCGGTTTTTAGGATCCCAACGCCTCCCCATTCTCCTCTCGTCTGTCTTCACGTCTGTCTTCATTAAAGGTCAGTTTTAGGGGAGAATCCCAGTCCATTTCAACATGTCGCTGTGTTGTCAGTGGCAAGAACAACTAACCAATCGGTGCTGCCTACACCGTGTTATCCTGCCGCTAAAGTTAGCACCCAGCAGGCTAAAGCAGTCCTTTATTTGGCTGAGGGTTCCCCCGGTAAAGATGCATGAAAACACAACATCATCATGGAAAAGACAACTGAAAGATTTACATAAACCACAGAGAGCTGTCCTGTAGGCTCCAGCGCTGCAGGGTCCTCCAGCAGAACCTCCTCTTTCAGTCTGCTGGTGTTTAGACCTGAACGTGGAGATTGTGTCCTGCAGCCGCCTCGGACCACCAATGACTCAGGTACGTCTTTTCCACCAAGGCTAACCAGCTGCGGGTTCTGGTTCTGGTTCTGGGCTGGTGCCAGTTCGGTGCTGGTTCTACTCTCCAGTTCTCTAAGAACCAGCTGGATGTTCCCCAGCCTGAGAGCCAGCAGACCGGTGGTTTCCTCCCCAGACCACGGTGGTTTCCTCCCCAGACCACGGTGGTTCTGGTTCTGGTGCTGGTGCCAGTTCGGTGCTGGTTCTACTCTCCAGTTCTCTAAGAACCAGCTGGATGTTCCCCAGCCTGAGATCCAGCAGACGGGTGGTTTCCATCCCCAGACCACGGTGGTTCTGGTTTCCCATCCATGTCCAAAGCTAACAGTAACAAAGCTTCTTGGCCCAGAACCAGGTTTAATTGTGTGGAAAAGCAAAGAACCGGTTCAATATCTTGCCCTGACTCCTAACCAGCACCAGAACCGCCTTGGTGGAAAAAGACAAGAGGGAGCGCGTGAGAGTCTTAGTTCAACGCACACCCTGCCAGGAGTCTGCCTGAGCGATTACAGTGGGCCGTTTGTCAAGTCCAGCCCAGGTGGGGATGTCGGACTCTTAGTAATGTGGTCCCTGCAGGTGTTGGGATGCTTTCCTTGTTGTTTTTGCTCCTCGGAGAGGGGGGTTCTCAGCTGGCTGGCCTAATTCTGTCTGAGCGCTTCACCTCAACTTACCTCAGAAATTCAGTCAAAATGTATTTATATTCCCGCTTTACAGCAACCGGCCGGTCTCCAAAGGGCTTCGCATCCGAAACCGAGAGTAAAAAACACACGTAGAACAGAAACAGGTGGACGTAGAAAACAGTGAAATCGGAAAATGATTATTATTATTATTATTGTATTAATACCTGCACTACCTGAAAGTGTTGTAGTTTCTGTTCCTGTTTTTCATTTAATCCACACACTCTCTGTATATCTTTATTATCTGTATTTATATTTTTCGATTACAAGTACTTATTTTTTTCCATATTATTCATGGTCACTGGTGAATATAACTTATATTATGGTTACCTGCTTTTGCTTTATAACTTTAATTACATATTCAATTTAATTTTAAAGTCACTCACTTACACTGCAATGTTGTTTTTTTGTACTATGGCAACTGCACTTTACTTCACAAAACCTTTATTTGACGCCACTTTACTTTACTTCCGTCTACCTTCTGCTCATTGTCTACTGTTTGCCTGTTTTTCTCGTGTGTTTACTTGTTTTTGGCTGTTGTTGTTGTTGTCATTGTTGAGAATGCTACTGTAACTAAGGAATTTCCCCGCTGTGGGATGAATAAAGTATTATTATATCTTATCTTATCTTATCTTATCTTAAAAGCCAGACTAAAGATCCAGAGAGCCACATCTGTAATAGTATAGTATATCCCTCAGAAATTGAAATGGGCAAAAATCAACTTGAATTCTTTAAATTCTCATTGAACTCTAATCCTAAATCAGCCATTTTTGTTGTTGTTGTCGGTGTAAAAACAGACTCCTTTGTGGTGTCTGAGCAATTCTAGATGATTATGATTTCTGTATTATTAAAAGGTTTATTACATCGAAGAACTAAGCATCAATTTACAAGCTCTGCAGAAGCCTGGAGAGTGCTAACCCAATGAACACACTCTGCCTTTCAACACCTTAGACATGCGTTATTTAGGATATATTTAGGTCACATGTTAGGTAACATGTAGGATTTTGTGACGTGCCAAACCAAAGACCACATCCAGCTCATCACATCTCTTCCAAAGTTCACTCCAGCTCTGTAAACCAGCCTTGCAGCAGCAGTATTTACTTTGAACAGAACCCGATTCAAGTTACAAATCATTAGATCCTACACCCTAACCTGCAGGTGAGGACCCTGAGAGTGGACCTAGAAAACAGCAAAATCAGAAGATTATCATTATTGTATTAAAAGCCAGACTCAACAGATCCAGAGAGCAACATCTGTAATAGTATAGGACATCCATCAGGAATCAAAATGGGCAAAAATCAGCTGGAACTCTTTAAATTCTCATTAAACTCTAACCCTAAATCAGCCGTTTTTGCAGAAACCGAATCCACAACATGCAGATGAAGACCCTGGCGTTCTCCGCCCCCCTTTCCCTGCACCGTGGCCATGTTTCCTGAGCTGAACCGTGGCCCGAGACTAATGTCTGTGCTGCACGAGGAAAACCGGCTGAGCCAGGAAGGAGTGTGAGTCAGAACAGGGTCATAAATCTCATCCTGACAGTACTGGGCCAAGGACTGGGACGGGGGACCATCATGAAACCCTCGTGTTGTCTCGGTCAGGGTCTCTCAGCGTCAGATACGGAGCTAAACTCTCCCCCACGTTAGGGGGACCATGTTTTGATTCCCGACAAAACACTCGGCAGGCCTCGAGACCCTAATTCAGACCGGCTTCTGCATTAAGCCACTATGGTGCAAAAAACCTCAAGCAATAAAATAAAATCTGTAACAACCTGAAGCCAAATAATAGCTCTCTTTTTAAATAAATAAATAAATAAATAAATATGAAATAATGTCTATTCTGAGTCAGCTTCAACTAAATATCTCTTAAAACCTTTTCACTGTAATAGGATGTCCATGTGAGCTTTGAGTTCTCCAATATATAATGAAATATAATATATATAATGCAGCTTCTTGGGACTCATGTCATGCAAGAAAGTACCGTAGTACTGTGTGCAAAGCGCAAGTCAATTTAAGAACATGCTTAACCCTTGTGTTGTCCTAGGGTCAAATTGACCCGTTTCTAAGTGTTTTATATCAGAAATATGGATTTCTTTCAACCAAATTGCCCAAAAATACCATGGATGATTCCATACGTTGTTCAGGTAACATTAATGATTACTTTCATTGAATTATTAGGGTGTTTTATTTAATCTAATAGCATTTAAATGATTTTTTTAATGGTTTCAAAACTGTATCCGGACTAAACTTTGACACATACCGGTCTGTGATCCACTCATCATCCTCTGATCTTAACTATCAGTCAAAATAATTCATAATTTCTGCCTCTTTAACTAAAAACTTATGTATAATTTGATGTAAATAAGCTTTGTTGACCATGAATTCCCAGAATTAGGGTGAAATCTATCATTACACCAGCTCAAGTTTTTAAAAAAGTGCCAAAACCATGGAAAAAGTGAAAAATAAATCAGAGAAAGTGACAAAAACATGGGAAAAGCATAAAAAATATTAATTTATGACATGGAAGGGCAAGTTTATGGTTAACGGCAAGACAACACAAGGGTTAATGCTAATGGTCCCATCTTCGGGGTCAAGTTTGAGCCATTTTCCCAAAACTTCTTTGTCAGAAGTGGCCAAAAATGAACATGGAGACATCCATTTAATGCTCTTCTCACATAAAATGAAGGATCTGTACTCTACTTTCATTACATTTTGGGTGTTTTTATTCAATTTTATAGCATGTACATAGCTTTTAAAACTCAAAAATTAGGTTTAGTGTCCATGAATTCCAGGTGTAAAATGCATTTGGGGCCAAAAGCATCAAAGGTAAAAGTGACAAAAATGTCAGAAAAAAGGTTAAAAAAAAAAAAAAAACTTAGAAAAAACAACAACAAAAAAGGAGAAAAACAACAACTTAAATTAAAAAAAAAATGTAAAAAATACGCGGAAAAAACTTTCAAAATAAAGCTCAAGATGTTGAAAATACCGAGAAAACATGTCGACACGTGTGGTTCCTCTGCAGAGACATGAATCCATCTTTCTGCAGCTCTCGCAGTTCTTTGGCCATCAGAAGAAGAGAATTATTATTATTATTATGATTATAATGCGTCACAGGTCTCGGCTCTCTCTGGGGTTTTTATCGCATGTTGTTTTCGGGGGATTCGATTGGCTGTCGGCGGCCCAATGGCGCGCCAGTGTTCCCCCGGCGTTAGACAACGTGTGCGCTGCCGAGAGGGGAACTGGCTGAGTCGGGAGGGGAACAAGGTGTGTGCGTTCCACCTGGGTGAGCAGGTACACACCTATTAATCTCATCATGATAGTATCGGGCCGAGTGGGACGCGTACAGGTACCGGCTGTTGTTGCCCGGGCAACAGGCTGCTGCAGGAAGGGTTGCGTAAAGAGAATTATTTTTTGTGTGTGGGTCTCCTTGCTTTTACTGAAATGTAAATATGAATGTGTGTGTGTGTGTGTGTAGATTTGTTTGTGTGCTTGTGAGGTTGCGTGCATGTGTGTATACGTGTGTGTGTGTGAGTGGGTGTTTGTGTGTGTGTGTGTGTGTGTGAGTGTGAGTGTGTGTGTCTTGTACGTGTGTGCGTGAGTGAGTGTGTGTGACAGTTTTTTTTGTGTGTTTGTGTGCTTGCGTGCATGTTTTTGCGTGCATGTGTGTGTGTGTGAGAGTGTGTGTGTGTGTGTGTGTGTTTGTGTGTGTGTGTGT
>NC_048428.1:22059101-22060942 GCF_013103735.1 Etheostoma cragini
AACAAGAGAGAAGATGGAGGAAACAAGAGAGAGGATGGAGGAAACAAGAGAGGATGGAGGGAACAAGAAAGAAGAGGAAGGAAACAAGAGAGAAGATGGAGGAAACAAGAGAGAGGGGGGAGGAAACACAAGAGAGGATGGAGGAAACAAGAGAGAGGGGGAAGGAAACGAGAGAGGAGGGAGGAAACGAGAGAGGAGGGAGGAAACGAGAGAGGAAGGAGGAAACGAGAGAGGAGGGAGGAAACGAGAGAGGAGGGAGGAAACGAGAGAGAGTTCCTTAAAATCCATTTTAAAAACCTCTTCATGGATCTGATTTCTGCAGAAGCATGCTGCGTGCTGATTGGCTCGCTAACGCTGATGACAGTTCCTCCTTCGGGTTCCTTAAATCGGGTATTAAACGACGAGGTGACGATAACCGATACTTCGGAAACTTCAGATACTTCAGATACTTTAGATACTTCAGATACTTCAGATACTTCAGATGCTTCAGATGCTTCAGATACTTTAGATACTTTAGATACTTTAGATACTTCAGATACTTCAGATACTTTAGATACTTCAGATAGGCCTACTTTAGATACTTTAGATACTTCAGATACTTCAGATACTTCAGAGACTTTAGAGACTTCAGATACTTTAGAGACTTCAGATACTTCAGATACTTCAGATACTTCAGATACTTCAGATACTTTAGAGACTTCAGATACTTTAGAGACTTCAGATACTTCAGATGCTTCAGATACTTCAGAGACTTTAGATACTTTAGATACTTCAGATACTTCAGATACTTTAGATACTTTAGATGCTTCAGATACTTTAGATACTTTAGATACTTCAGATTCTTCAGATACTTTAGATACTTCAGATACTTTAGATACTTCAGAGGACACGAGATGGAGAGATGGAGGGAACCAGTACCTGAGAGACAGAGAGAGACAGAGAGAGAGAGAGACATAGAGAGACATAGAGAGACATACAGAAAGACACAGAGACAAAGAGACAGACAGAGACAGTGAGACAGACAGAGACAGACAGAGACAGAGAGAGACAGACAGAGACAGAAAGAGACAGAGAGAGAGAGAGAGACAGAGAGACAGAAAGAGAGACAGAGAGAGAGAGAGAGACATAGAGAGAGACATAGAGAGACATACAGAAAGACACAGAGACAAAGAGACAGACAGAGACAGAGAGACAGACAGAGACAGACAGAGACAGAGAGAAAGACAGAGGGAGAGAGAGACAGAAAAAGACACAGAGAGACAGAAAGAGAAACAAAGAGAGACAAAGACATAGAGAGACATACAGAGACAGACAGAGACAGACAGAGACAGACAGAGACGCCGAGTGCATGCAGATACCAGCATGGCCGTCCGGCTGCTACATTATTTATTTGCCTAACTAGGTCACACACCGGCAAACACATGTCGTTTGAAATAATAAAAGATCTTTTACCATTTATGTTGCTGAGTCGGCCGAAAAACAGCCGGCACGCACCCGGATGAATAATTTAGAAGTCAAAACATGACGTATTTAACAAAAAAACTAAGCAGCCATGTCTATTAATCACAGTGAAAACGCCTGCGTGGGTGAAAAAGCACCAGAGACGCATTTATTCTGACTGTAGATACTGCCCCCCCCCCCCCGATGTGAGTCGAGTGAAATTTGTCAAATCCATGAAATAATAAAGTTCCCTCATTACAAAACAATAACAGACGACGGAAATTATTTCATAAACATTGTAGCTACATATGGTTGTTTGGTTGCTAGCGTTAGCTCACAACACCATTCAACTGACAGCCTTTGTTGTGTTTGATGCTAACTTGTAGCTAAGCTAGCATTCA
>NC_048428.1:22061042-22061193 GCF_013103735.1 Etheostoma cragini
CCATCCTCGCTCATAGCTCCTCAGAGATCCCTCCTCCATCCTCGCTCATAGCTCCTCAGAGATCCCTCCTCCATCCTCTCTCATAGCTCCTCAGAGACCCCTCCTCCATCCTCTCTCATAGCTCCTCTGGCCAGGAATAGGAGCTTTGAGA
>NC_048428.1:22061203-22062258 GCF_013103735.1 Etheostoma cragini
CCTCCTCCATCCTCGCTCATAGCTCCTCAGAGATCCCTCCTCCATCCTCAATCATAGCTCCTCGGAGATCTGAAAGTGGTGTTAAATCTCACGAATTCTAATATAACATAATAATATAATTTTGATACTGTCACCTAGGCAACTTGTTTGTTTCAAAACGACGTAACGCCGGTTTATCGATGACGCTGTTGAATATCTGTTTATGTTTTCATGTCAAATCTGGTTAAACGATAAACAGATGAAGGTCCTCTGTGTGTCAGCGATGTGTTGTTGGCTTTTTGGGAAAGATGCAAGGTCATTGGTGATTGGTCGAGCTGTCGGGGGCACGTTGCCATGTTAACCAATCAACTGCATTGATCTATTGGTGTTTGTGTCGGAGCCCGTGGCCAATCACACGCCAGCGTTTTGGCACACTGGAAGCCGGGTTATGTAACAGCCTGACAATGATCAGTAAACAAACAACACGCACACACACACACACACACACACACAGACACACACACACCGCCAGCTAGGGTCAACACACACACACATACACACACACAAACACACACACACACACACACAGACACACACACCGCCAGCTAGGATCAATATGCAAACACACACACATGCAGGCACACACACACACACACACATACGCACGAAGCACACACACACACACACACGCACACAAATACTCACATGCACACTTGTTTTCTGTGTTTTTGTTGCACACATTAACACCAGTAAAATCCCCCAAGGGTGCAGATTTGGGGGTTGAGCCAAATTTCTATGCCAAACACTTCCTTTTCTGCATTCTGGTGACATATTTGGGCCTTTTGAGTCAAGTAAAAGTTGAGATTTGCACCAATTTGTGGAGCAAACATCTTTATTTGTGTAAAGGAGATTCAGAGGAAACAGGTTCCCGAAGGATTCAAACAGTGAAAACGATTCGTTTACGGCTCTTAAACATCGTTCTGTAGCAAATAAATACCTCAGCCATCGGATACACCATGCAACATGAGACACACACACACACACACACACACACACACACACACACACACACACAC
>NC_048428.1:22062358-22067928 GCF_013103735.1 Etheostoma cragini
TGTGTGTGTGTGTGTGTGTGTGTGTGTGTGTGCGTGTGCGAGTGCAAGAGCCCGGGTCTGGCTGAGGTATCGTCCTAAAAAGGAGTTTTTCCCTCACCACCGCTCTTGGGGAAATTACTAGAATTGCTGGCACTTTTATAAATTACAAAGCGGTCTAGTCCTTTTCTATCTGTAAATTATAGAGCAGTCTAGACCTGCTCTATCTGTTAATTATAGAGCGGTCTAGTCCTTTTCTATCTGTTAATTATAGAGCGGTCTAGACCTGCTCTATCTGTTAATTATAGAGCGGTCTAGTCCTTTTCTATCTGTAAATTATAGAGGGGTCTAGACCTGCTCTATCTGTTAATTATAGAGAGGTCTAGCCCTGCTCTATCTGTTAATTATAGAGAGGTCTAGCCCTGCTCTATCTTTAAATTATAGAGAGGTCTAGACCTGCTCTACCTGTAAATTATAGAGGGGTCTAGACCTGCTCTATCTGTTAATTATAGAGAGGTCTAGACCTGCTCTACCTGTAAATTATAGAGAGGTCTAGCCCTGCTCTATCTTTAAATTATAGAGAGGTCTAGACCTGCTCTACCTGTAAATTATAGAGCGGTCTAGCCCTGTTTTATCTGTAAATTATAGAGAGGTCTTGACCTGCTCTATCTGAAATTATAGAGAGGTCTAGCCCTGCTTTATCTGTTAATTATAGAGAGGTCTAGACCTGCTGTGTATCTACGTGTGTGTGTTTGTGTGTCTGTGTGTAAACACCAAAGACACACACAGATCTCCTCCCTACCTTGTCTCCCTCCTCCTCTTCCGCCGAGCCCCTGCTCTGCTCCTCCTCCCTCTCTTCCTCCTCCTCTTCCTCCTCCTCTTCCTCCTCCTCCTCCTCCTCCTCGGGGAACTCCACGTCCGACTCCCCGGGGGCGATGGGGACGCTGATGGTCAGGTTGGGGTTGGTCATGTAGCTGTCATCCTCCGGCACCACGTACTTCTCTACGTGGCGGCCTGGGACGGACACACACACACACACGCAAGTTTATTATCATTACTGTTATTATTATTACTGTTATTCTTGTTATCTTCATACTGTATTATATTTTTTTCTTGCTAAAAACAACATTGGAATTTCAATTTCCTTGCGGTATTAAGTCTCTAAGTTTAAGTCTCTTAATCTAAGTCTCTAAGTCTAAGTCTATAAGTCTAAGTCTCTAAGTCTCAGAGTCTCAAAGTCTAGGTCTCTAAGTCTCTAAGTTTAAATCTCTAAGTCTCTAAGTCTCTAGGTCTAACTCTCTAAGTCTCTAAGTACAAGTCTCTAAGTCTAAGTCTCTAAGTCTCTAAGTACAAGTCTCTAAGTCTAAGTCGCCTAAGTCTCTAAGTATAAGCCTCTAAGTCTAAGTACAAGTCTCTAAGTCTAAGTCTCTAAGTCTAAGTCTCTAAGTCTCTAAGTTTAAATCTCTAAGTCTCTAAGTTTAAGTCTCTAGGTCTAACTCTCTAAGTCTCTAAGTACGAGTCTCTAAGTCTAAGTCTCTAAGTCTCTAAGTATAAGCCTCTAAGTCTAAGTATAAGTCTCTAAGTCTAAGTCTCTAAGTCTAAGTCTCTAAGTCCCTAAGTCTCTAGGTTTAAGTCTCTAAGTCTCTAAGTTTAAGTCTCTAAGTTTAAGTCTCTAAGTCTAAGTCTCTAAGTTTAAGTCTCTAAGTCTAAGTCTCTAAGTTTAAGTCTCTAAGTCTCTAAGTTTAAGTCTCTAAGTCTCTAAGTTTAAGTCTCTAAGTCTCTAAGTTTAAGTCTCTAAGTCTAAGTCTCTAACTCTAAGTCAGAACACAGGGGGAAACAACTAGCCATCCATCTGAAAGCAAATAAGACAACCAAACTCACTAATGAGCATTAAACCCAACGAGATCAGAGGTGGAAGAAGAATTCAAATCCTTTACTGCAGTCAAATCCCTAATAGCCACAATGATATCTGAGTCCAGAGTGGTTTCCCCGTCTTCATGCTAAGCTATCTGGCTGCGGATAGCTTCAAAATGGTGTGTGTGTGTGTGTGTGTGTGTGTGTGCGTTACCTATGACGGCCCCGTTGGCCTCGGTGTGGATGGTGCTCAGGCGTTTGAGCTTCATCATGGCTTTGGCCTCCTTCCTCTTCTGGCGACGGCGCTTCAGGTTCCCGTTGAAGAAATCCACCACCTGCACCGGAGGAGAACCGAACAGACCACCGTTCATAAGTAGCTCTGAGAAGTAAAGCACTGCAACTGGGGGGGTGGGGGTCACCAGACGCCTCCCCATACAATATCATCACGATACTGTGAGCCACAATGCAATACTAATGCTATTTATATTCTTGTTATGTTCCCAATTTTGTTCATATCTCTTCAATGTTATTGCTGCTAAATGGGACAAACTGACCAACACATATATAAAATTTAATAAAAGATCCATACTTGGCGCCAGGGCTGTAGTCAAGACCACCTTTGTCAAGTCCAAGACCAGGATTAGTCGAGTCCAAGTCAAGACTGATTCCAAAAAGGTTTGAGTCCAAAGAGGTTTGAGTCTGAGTCAAGACCGAGTCCAAAAAGGTTAGAGTCCGAGGCAAGACCGGGTCCAAAAAGGTTAGAGTCCAAGGCAAGACCGGGTCCAAAAAGGTTAGAGTCCAAGGCAAGAGCAAGACCAGGACTAGTCAAGTCCAAGTCAAGGCCGAGTCCAAAGAGGTTCGAGTCCAAAGAGGTTTGAGTCCGAGTCGAGACCAGACCAGGACTAGTCAAGTCCAACTCAAGACAGTGTCCAAAGAGGTTTAAGTCCCAGTCAAGACCGAGTCCAAAAAGATTTGATTCAGAGTCAAGACAGAGTCCAGGACAGAAAAAAATGTCTTATGCATGACAGTATCAAGACAATCATTTTGGGGTTTATTATCAACATAATAAAGACACCTGGACTCGGTCCAGACCAAAAGCCCAAAATCCATAATCGGCAAGACCAGTGGCCGAGACCGAGATAAGTCTGAGACCACAGAAAAACGGTCTCAAGTCCAAGACCGGCCTTGGTACTACAGCCCTGTGGTACCAGTAATTGGTACGTATCCCTTGTATTTATTACTGAACGCACCACATTGACTCCTGCTTTTAACCCTCGTGTTGTCGTCCCGTCAACCTGCAACTTTGGGTTTTTCTGAGCTGAAATTTCTACATTTTGTTGTTCTTTTTCTACACTTTTCCTGACAAGTTTCCTTTTGAGGATATCATTTGAAATTGGGGAAAAATTAGAAGTTGGAACAAAGGTTATAAATTGCAATATATCACAAAATATTGTAATGTTGCACAAGTATCGTGATGATATCGGGTCGGGAGGCGTCTGGTGATCCCCCCCTGATCCCCCCGCCCCCCCTTTTGTGTTGCATACTGCCGGTCAGACAGACAGGTACCTGTCTGCGGCACCAGGCCAGGCCTCTGGTGATCCTGTGGAGGGCGATGTGCAGGTTGTTCATCTCGCCGTCGTCGTCTGGAGCCGACAGGTTGTCCGAGCTGAAGCTGCTGAGCAGCAGAGCCAGGAAGAGGTTCAGCAGCTGCAGACACACGGAGAAAGGAGAGTTCTAGCGTTGGTTAAGGTCTCTTGCTCTCAAACCTGCAAGCCTATTGTTTGATGCACTGGTTTCTAAGTGACTGATGTGAACAAAAATCATTTAAGGTGGTCCATTAATCAAGCGGGAACGCTTTGAATGTTCAGTGCAAAAACGCAACATAAATGGTCGATTGCAGTTTTTACAACGGCCAGCGAAGTCTCTCGAGTTTTCGGTTGGCTGTGCATGAGATGTACAAACCCGAGTCCCAAAAAAGCTTGGACAGCGTACAAACTGTGAATAAAGACAGAATGCAACGATGTGGGAGTTTCACATTTCAAAATTTTATTCAGAATAACAACAACATAGATGACATATCAAATGCTGTAAAAATATCCGTAAAAATATCCGTAAAAACTCTGTCTATAATAATAGCCACTTATATATATATATATATATATATATATATATATATATTCATAGTACACACTCACCTGTAAACTCTGTAAACCATTAGTATGTTATTTGCACATATCTGTAAAATTTCTACTTATAGTAATATCCACCTGTATATTATGTTCAGTTCTTATCCAGCTGTAAATCCTGCTCACAATACTTGTTATCTATATTTTATATTCATATAATTTGGAGATAGAGCAGGTCTAGATCACTCTACAATTTACAGAAAGAGCAGGTCTAGACCTCTCTATAATTTACAGATAGAGCAGGTCTAGACCACTCTATAATTTACAGATAGAGCAGGTCTAGACCACTCTATAATTTACAGATAGAGCAGGTCTAGACCTCTCTATAATTTACAGATACAGCCGGTCACGGCATTGCCAAAGTCTTGAAAGTGTATTCTCCAACGATTGTAAAGCAAATTTCATGTCAATCCATCGAACAGTTGTAGAGATATCTTAAACAAAGACTGAGAGAGACACACACACACACACACACACACACACACTGTGGTATTACAGCTTCCTGTGCAGCCTGATTATTCAGTTTGATGAATAATGATGCCTGAGAGCTCTTGGTAACTGATCACTGAGTCGGAGTGCTGCTCTTATCCAGATTGGCTTCTCTTAAACCACAGCTCTGTGTGTGTGTGTGTGTGTGTGTGTGTGTGTGTGTGTGTGTATGTGTGTATGTGTGTGTGTGTGTGTGTGTGTGTGGATGAGGTAGCAGCTTCCTGTGTCTGTCTTCTGATTATACCACACCTGCAGCTGGTCTGGTGGTCTGGGGCAGGACTCTTTATGTTTGAGAAGAATTACAGAGAAAATGTATAATTTCCTATAAATGAGGTTTATTGACCATAAATTCCAAAAATAACTATAAAACTAAAGTTAATAAGTTAGTGTTACGTAGTGTTGAAAACGTCAAAAACGAGAAAAACATTGAAAAAAGAAACAAAAATGTGAGAAAAAGTTAAAAAGATTGATAATAAGCTTCAAAATGAAAAGATGCAAAAGAATCCCAGAGAAGCAAAGTTACTGAAAAGACACACAAAACAACAACAAAACGTACACAAAGAGGAGCAAAACTACTAAAATTGGATGCATAATGACCTCAAAGAGACACAAAACAACCACAAACACACAATATGCCTCAAAATGGATGAATAACGGCTGTTGCGTAACAACTCGACGGGAAGCAGCTTCACGGTGAAAATAAACCAGGCCGATGGTTCAATACCTGATATCAGGAAGCACCTCTGACCTGGGTGTGTGTGTGTGTGTCTGTGCGTGTATGTGTGCGTCTGTGTGTGTCTGTGTGTGCGTCTGTGTGTGTGCGCGTTCGTCTGTGTGTGTGCGTTACTGTGTGTGTATATGTATGTGTGTGCGTGTCTGTGTGTGTATATATGTACGTGTGTGCGTCTGTGTGTATGTGTGCGTCTGTGTGTGTGTGCGTCTGTATGTGTTTGTGTGTGTGTTTCTGTCTGTGTGTGTCTGTGCACGTGTGTTTGTGTGCGCGCGTGTACGTGTGTGTGTGTGTATGTGTGTGTATGTGTGCGTCTGTGTGTCTGTGTGTGTGCG
>NC_048428.1:22068028-22069300 GCF_013103735.1 Etheostoma cragini
TGAGAGGGGGAAATATCAGAGCAGGGGGAATGAGAGGGGGAAATATCAGAGCAGGGGGAATGAGGGAAAATATTGGCTTTTAAACCAAAACGTAGAAGTGTAAATGTCGCCTTAATGTCTAATTAAAGTAGTCTGAATCCCATGCAGCTAAAGACTGGTTTAACCCTTTAAGTTGTCTGACCTGTTTTCAACGTTTATCATATCAAAAAGAGGCTCCTGCTTGGTGCCCAGCTGCACCATTCAGAAAACTGACCCAGATGTGGACAGGTCTGGACCAGATGTGGACTGGTCTGGCCCAGATGTGGACAGGTCTGACATGTCTGACCCAGATGTGGACATGTCTGACCCAGATGTGGACAGGTCTGACATGTCTGACCAAGATGTGGACAGGTCTGACAGGTCTGGCCCAGATGTGGACAGGTCTGGCCCAGATGTGGACAGGTCTGGCCCAGATGTGGACATGTCTCACCCAGATGTGGACAGGTCTGGCCCAGATGTGGACATGTCTGGCCCAGATGTGGACATGTCTCACCCAGATGTGGACAGGTCCACATCTGGGTGGATAGGCCCAGAGGTCTTGTATCAGCTGAGACGATGATGTCATGTATCAGCTGAGAAGATGATGTCATGGATCAGCTGTGACGATGACGTCATGGATCAGCTGAGACGATGATGTCATGGATCAGCTGAGACGATGATGTCATGGATCAGCTGAGACGTTGATGTCATGTATCAGCTGAGACGATGATGTCATGTATCAGCTGAGACGATGATGTCATGTATCAGCTGAGGCTATGATGTCATGGATCAGCTGAGACAATGATGTCATGGATCAGCTGAGACGTTGATGTCATGGATCAGCTGAGACGATGATGTCATGGATCAGCTGAGACAATGATGTCATTTAACACACAGCTGGTTGGATCCTTCACTCTGTCTCCAACGGGAGGATTCTTCTTTACTTTTAATGCTTTAACTACTTTAACTTTCCTGATGATACACACTTTTTACTGAAGTAACATATTCAATGCAGGATTTCTACTTATAACAGAGTATTTTGACAGTGTAGTATAAGTACTTTACAGTGTAGTATTAATACTTTACAGTGTAGTATTTGTACTTTAACCCAAGTTAAGGATCTAAATACTTCTTCCGTCGCTGCGGGTTGCTAACTTATGAGGAAACTGTGCAGCGAGCAGTGAACCACACGGTCCCTCTGCTGACAATATGACTCTCCTTGGAGTCCATTCAACTCACACACACACATACACA
>NC_048428.1:22069400-22072870 GCF_013103735.1 Etheostoma cragini
TCTGGTGTTCCCCCCTCTCATTCCCCCTGCTCTGGTTGTGTTGCCGTCTCAACGGCTCCAAACGGAGTCTTTTGGGTTACCAGGGCAACTACCGGAGATCACTTCTTCTACTGGAGATGAAACCACTCGGTGCACGGAGATGGCTCAAATCTCCGCTTAAAAAACCCAAAACATAGCGATAAATAAATGAAACTAACTCAGATTTTAAACTTTTTTTAATTCAGTGCCATTGGAACTCTTCAGCAGTTTGTTCCTGATTTGGTGATTTTTATTTTTTCGGGAGCTCTGATTGATGCGACAGGCCCTTTTCTCGGCTGTCTGCTCCTGCGGTTTTGATCCTTTAAGCCTCTCTCTCTGCAGACCTCAGCTCCTCCAGGGTTCGCCTCGCTCTGCTCTACATCACATCACGTGTGTGTGTGTGTGCATGCGTGTGTGTGTGTGTGTGTGTTTATGTGTGTGTTTTCTGAATCCAAAGTGTGTTTCTTAAGAGTGCCTGTCTGTGTTTTCTGCTTCCAAAGCTTGTTTAAGGGTGCACGTGTATGTGTGTGTCTGTGTGTGCATGCGTGCGTGTGTGTGTGTGTCTGTCTGTGTGTGTGTGTGTGCGTGTGTGTCTGCGTGCGTGTGTGTCTGTGTGTGTCTGTGTGTGTGTGTGTCTGTGTGTGTGTCTGTGTGTGTGTCTGTGTGTGTGTGCGTCAGCAGCCCCTCGCTCTGCTTGTTGTTCCAGAAATAATAGGAGCCTTGATGTGACACCAGCTACGTGACACGTGTGTGTGTGTGTGTGTCTGTGTGTGTGTGTGTGTGTGTGTGTGTGTCTGTTTCTCAGCCTGTGCATGTGTTTGTTTATTAATCATTAAATTTGGTCCTTTTATATCGTTAGGGGTGAGAATTAGCAGACCCCTCCCGATACGATATCATCACGACACTTATGCCACGATACCATATTATTACAATTTTAAATATATTGCAATATTCTGCTAAATATTGCTATTTATAACCTTTTTTCCAACTTCTTCCCCAAAAGGAAACTTAGTCAACATCTGTTCCATCATGCAAAATGGGACAAACTGTCCAACACATATATAATATATATAATATATAATAACAGCTCCATACTTGGCGCTTGTGAATCCATACAGTTTTAACACTGAAAATATTGCAATACTCTTGCTATACACATTTTTTCCCCCACCCCAGTAGTGAGAGATAATGCTGTTAATGGCAGCCGCGAGACGGCCGCAATTAAGGTTATTGGCCAAATGTTCACCTTCGGTTTGCATCCACTAAAAGTGCAGCACTAAAATCCACAGATTAATATTTAAAGTGTTTGACAACATTATGGAAAATATCCATAGAGACAGATCTTTTAGTTAAAGAGTAAGATCCTTCTAGTTTAACAGGAAATCACAATCATCAAACCCACCAGACTCCATGTAAATAATCACTACTTTTAGTGTGTATAGATCAGCATATGTCCACCAGACTCCATGTAAATAATCACTACTTTTAGCGTGTATAGATCAGCATATGTCCACCAGACTCCATGTAAATAATCACTACTTTTAGTGTGTATAGAGCAGCATATCTCCACCAGACTCCATGCAAATAATCACAACTTTTAGTGTGTATAGAGCAGCATATGTCCACCAGACTCCATGTAAATAATCACTACTTTTAGCATGTATAGAGCAGCATATGTCCACCAGACTCCATGTAAATAATCACTACTTTTAGTGTGTATAGAGCAGCATATGTCCACCAGACTCCATGTAAATAATCACTACTTTTAGCGAGTATAGAGCCGCATAGCTCCACCAGACTCCATGTAAATAATCACTACTTTTAGCATGTAAAGAGCAGCATATCTCCACATGTAAATGGATGAATTAAGAGTGTATTTCAACCAGACTAGAGTGCTGATTGTTAGAACATGGAAAGATGAACCAAGGCGCTTTTTGTTCTGTTATTTAGTTTCTGTCAGCTTCGAATAAAGTGTTTTATGATGATTTAAATGGAGTCTGGAGGGTTCGGAGATGGCAATTTTGGAACTGTTTCAGCTTCTTTTTTTAAATGAATTCACTGTGTAACAAAAAGGTCTCTCTCTGTAATGCTGTCAAAAAAAGAAAATGATCATCTGAGCCAGTCAGTGGCAAAAACAACACTTGTATTGGATGGAAAATTGCCGTTAACGTCCCAGTGTGGCCTGTCTCTCCGGTAGTCTTGCTCAATCCTGGACCAATCAGAAAGAGTGTTCCCGTCAGTCACTTAGCCAAAACAAAAAAAACAAACATGCAATAGTAGGATGCAGGTAGAAAAAAAAATTAAGTTACCAGGAAATGGTGGGAGTGGATGTCTCTGTTTTGTGCACAAAATCACACACGCGCGCACACACACACACACGCACACACACAAACACAGATCAGTCTCTTTCTGGGGTTACCGCTCTCTTGCATGCATGCAAACACACACACACAACACAAACACCCACCAACACACACAAACCCCCCCCCCCCACACACACACACACACACACACAAAATCTGTCTCTTTCTGGGTTTACCGCACTCTCACATGGATGCAAACACTTACACACACACACACAAACACACACACACACACACACACACACACGATCCTCTTACATGGGCTCATTAACTCTGAAGTGCGTTGATTAGCTACTCAACAATCACGCTGTTATTATTACTGACATCAGGAGAGCCTCCCTCTCTCTCTATCTCCTTCCCTCTCCCTCCCTCTCTCTCCCTCTCCCTCTCTCCCTCGCTCTCTCTCTCCCTCTCTCCCCCTCCCTCTTCCTCCCCCTCTCTCCCCCTCCTCCATCTCTCCCTCGCCCTCTCTCTCCCTCCCTCTCCCTCCCCCTCTTACGCGTGATGAATGAGGCTCTCTCAAGACAGAAATGTGTAAAAGAAAGCGACGAAAGGGGGGAAACATCAAGCTAATCGGCCCGAGAGTGAGTTATATACTAAGTATGTGTCAGGCGGAGGGAGGTCTCTGGTTTGGGTCCGGGGCCTCTGCCGCCGCCGCAGCTGCAGCTGTGCAGCGCTGCTTTAGTTAAATGCAGCGTGGTGATCAGTGGAACGGCGTGCTGACGCCCGCCCGAGTGACGGTGATGAAGTTAAACACAGTTCAGCTGTCAAATAGCAGCAGAAGCCTCTGGCCTCGACGCACCCAGACACACAGCGCCCAACGCTACTATACACACTACTATCACTCGCAAAATCCACTGTAATTACTAAATAATTAAAGACTTGATCCGTAACAGCTGGAAAGGGAAATATTGAGTCTTGTTAGTTTCTAGATTTCACGTCTGCCAAGTTCAGACTGTTCAGCATCGAGGAAAAGTCTCTAATCCACTGACTGAGGGAATAACTGTTCTGACCAGTGAGTGTGTGTGTGTGTGTGTATGTGTGTGTGTGTGTGTGTGTGTGTGTGTGTGTGTGTGTGTGTGTGTGTGT
>NC_048428.1:22072970-22075029 GCF_013103735.1 Etheostoma cragini
CACACACACACACACACACACACACACACACATCTCTGTCTCTTTCTCCACAAAGAAACTTCATTACAGGCGACTTTAAGGCTCATTTTTCACTCACACATTATAACAAGAGCGGGAGGCGGGACATATTTCTTATCAGAGCTTTTAAAAACAAAAGTAAAAAGTCCTCAAGTCCTCCAGAGGAAATGGAGGAAAGACTCTTGGGGTAGAAGCAAGATCCCACTCCAAGAAACAAGAACATAACCTGACAAGCCAGACCCACATCCAGATGGTGGGTCTGGGAACCCCCTCATTGGCTGGGCTCGATGCGAGGGGGCGGGACTAACGGTTAACCTCTGCCCGCAATAGGACAACGCTAGTTGGTAGATTAACCTTTAACCTGCGGACACGTCTTCCTTTTTTAAACCCTCTGGAACTATTGAAGCTATTCAACCAGGTTAGCTTTAGAAATGTACACACTGTTTGTGTACTCCCCCCCCGGCCCCCACTGTGAGAGACATTAAAGGTCAAGTACACTGAGGAGAGGTTGTGCTCTTAATACACAGAGCGGCTCTATAGATAAAAGCCTCCACTAAATGCTGTGTGCACCGTAGAGCTACACACACATGCGATATATATCGACATGCTGCCGGCAGAGCAAAGCCAACGAGCACACGCCACACAACAACTACCAGACGGAGCATTAGTCCCCATTGACCTGCAGCCCGGTTGGGTCCTGACGTGATCCTTTACACACTACACACTACACACTACACCTCACACCTGACGTTGAGTTTTACACTACATCACTCATAGAAATGCATATAGCATCAATATGCTACTCTAGTCTATAGGAAACATGATTTTATTTGAATATAGGAATGAATGTAAGAACACTTAGAGTATTATATTTAACACTCATGTTGTCCCCATGTTGACCCCTTATTGTCCTCATGTTGTCTTCATGTTGTCCTCATGTTGTCCCCATGTTGTCCCCATGTTGTCCTCATGTTGTCCTCATGTTGTCCCCATGTTTTCCTCATGTTGTCTTCATGTTGTCCTCATGTTGCCCCCTTATTGTCCTCATGTTGTCCCCATGTTGTCCCCATGTTGTCCTCATGTTGTCCTCATGTTGTCCTCATGTTGACCCCATGTTTTCCTCATGTTGTCTTCATGTTGTCCTCATGTTGCCCCCTTATTGTCCTCATGTTGACCCCATGTTGCCCCCTTGTTGTCCTCATGTTGACCCCATGTTGCCCCCTTGTTGTCCTCATGTTGTCCCCATGTTGCCCCCTTGTTGTCCTCATGTTGTCCTCATGTTGTCCCCATGTTGTCCCAATGTTGTCCCCATGTTGTCTTCATGTTGTCCTCATGTTGTCCCCATGTTGCCCTCATGTTGTCCCCATGTTGTCTTCATGTTGTCCCCATGTTGTCCCCATGTTGTCCTCATGTTGTCCCCATGTTGTCTTCATGTTGTCCCCATGTTGTCCTCATGTTGTCCCCTTATTGTCCTCATGTTGACCCCATGTTGCCCCCGTATTGTCCTCATGTTGACCCCATGTTGTCCTATATCAATGTTCTTTCTAATTCCCCAAAATAACATGATTGATTCCACCCAACGCTCTTTGCCAAGTACAAATCTCTACTTTCATTAATTTTGGGTCTTATTCAATTTTATAGCATTGTAAAACAAATGGAAGTGTTGTTGAAATAGTATTGAGTAAAAGTTGACATATTCCAGTCTGTGATTATCATCAACATCCATTCCTTTAATTTTAGTCTCAATAATTCCTAATTTCTGCTTTTCTAACTTAAACATTAGGTATAATTTCCTATAAATGAGGTTTATGGACCATAAATTCCTAAAATAACTGTAAACTAGAGATATTTATTAAGTGTTACGTAGTGTTGAAAACTTCAAAAAAGGGACAAACATTGAAAAAAATGCATCAAAAGTGTTGAAAAAAGGGACAAAAATTGATTAAAAAACGTAAAAACGTTGATTATAAGCTGACGAGTTTTATCTGCTGAGTCCATTCTAGCCAGCCTCATTCGTGAGAACCACATTCTCACAAACACA
>NC_048428.1:22075291-22077568 GCF_013103735.1 Etheostoma cragini
CACACACACACACACACACACACACACACACACACACACACACACACACACACACACACACACACACACAGAGAGAGTCCGTCTGAAAGGCCAGCTAAATGCTATGTAAACACGTGTGAGGATTAGAGGAATTATCCCGTAAAGAACTCAGTGATTCCAGACTGCAATCGGACCCCTTTGACGATCCTCCGCCACCATCTGAGACCTGAACCGCTCCGAGGGGGACTGACGGAGGAGTCTGGACCGTTCACGCCGCTACGCCCGGCTGAAGCACCGTTACGGCGATGTTATCAGAATCAGAATCGGCTTTATTTGCCACGCATGAGGACACATACGAGGAGCTTTGCTTTGGATTGGTCATTGCTCACAATGGGCTTACACACACAATACAAATGCTATATAAACACACTAATATATACACACTCATATACACACACTCATATATACTCACTGATGTATACACACACTGATATATACACACTAATATAAACTCACTCATGTATACTCACTGATGTATACACACACTGATATATACACACTAATATAAACTCACTCATATATACTCACTGATGTATACACACACTGATATATACACACTGATATAAACACACTAATATATACACACTCATATAAACTCACTCATATATACACACTGATGTATACACACACTAATATATACACACTCATATAAACTCACTCATATATACACACTGATGTATACACACACTGATATAAACACACTAATATATACACACTCATATAAACTCACTCATATATACACACTAATGTATACACACACTAATATATACACACTCATATAAACTCACTCATATATACACACTGATGTATACACACACTAATATATACATACTCATATATACTCACTAATATATACACACTAATGTATACCCACTAATATATACCCACTAATATATACACACTCATATATACTCACTCATATACACACACTCATATATACTCACTAATATATACACACTAATGTATACCCACTAATATATACTCACTAAAATATACACACTCATATACACACACTCATATATACTCACTCATATACACACACACTCACATATACTCACTAATATATACACACTCATATATACCCACTAATATATACACACTAAAATATACACACTCACATATACTCACTCATATACACACACTCATATATACACACTCATATATACTCACTCATATACACACACTCATATATACACACTCATATATACTCACTCATATACACACACACTCATATATACTCACTAAAATATACACACTCATATACACACACTCATATATACTCACTAATATATACACACTAATGTATACCCACTAATATATACTCGCTAAAATATACACACTCATATACACACACTCATATATACTCACTAATATATACCCACTCATATATACACACTCATATATACTCACTCATATACACACACACTCATATATACTCACTAATATATACACACTAATATATACCCACTAAAATATACACACTCACATATACTCACTCATATACACACACTCATATATACTCACTAAAATATACACACTCATATACACACACTCATATATACTCACTAATATATACACACTCATATATATTCACTAATGTATACTTACTAATATATACACACTAATATATACCCACCAAAATATGCACACTAAAATATACTCACTAGTATAGAGACACTAATATATACACACTGATGTATACAAACTAATATATACCCACAAAAATATACTTACTAGAATATACACACTAATAGATACACACTGATGTAAACACACTAATATATACTCACTAATATATACTTACTAATATATACTCACTAATATATACTCACTATTATATACTTACTAATATAGACTTACTAATATATACACACTATTATATACTTACTAATATATACTTACTAAAATATACACACTTACTAATATATACACAATGATATACACTCACTAATATAAACACAATAAAAAAACACTGTGTAAAAAATATATACACACTAATGTATACACACAAATATATGCACACTAAAATATACACACTGATGTATACACTCACTCTAAAAAGAAACAAGTTATACACACTAAAATATACTTACTAATATATACACACTAATATATACACACTGATGTAAACACACTAATATATACTCACTAATATATACCCACTATTATATACTTACTAATATATACACACTAATATATACACTGACGTATACACACTAATATATACACTGACGTATA
>NC_048428.1:22077668-22079908 GCF_013103735.1 Etheostoma cragini
ACCCACCCATCCATCCATCCATCCAACCACCTATCTACCCATCCATCCATCCACCCTTCCATCCATCCATCCATCCATCCACCCATCCTTCCATCCTACCAGGTTTCCGATGCTCAGCATGCCGTTGAACTCGTCCGTCATGGGGTAGTGCTCCATGGCCATGAAGAGCGTGTTGAGGACGATGCAAACGGTGATGGCCAGGTCCAGGAAGGGGTCCATCACCATGATCTTCACCAGCTGCTTCACCTGCAGCCAGAAGGGGGAGCACTCCCACACCAGGTAATGGTGGGCGAAGACGTACCAGCACGGGTGGCATTTCTTATGGGCCTCCTCCAGCTCTGCATCGCACGGGACGAGAACACAAGAACAAAGGAGTCAATAAAGTAGATGAAAACAATCAATTAGTGGACAAAGAGAAAGATAATGTGATGATAGTCCCCTAGGTAGGACAGTAGGTTTGGGTCTGTAACTCGTGGTACGTTAAAGGATACGTTTCTGAATTACTGGTTTGTTAATATTGTGTTAATGGATTTGAATGTCAACAAATTATCGGTCAACTGAGAGTTGACGCTGTTTGAAACCGCAACGAAGACGAGTAGCTCAGTCCGTATGGAGTTGGGTTGGGAACCGGCGGGTCTCCGGTTCAAGTCCCCGGACGGGCAAAAGTACAGAGAGTGGACTGGTAGTTGCTGGAGAGATCCCAGTTCCTCCTGGGCACCGCCATGGTGCTCTTGAGCAATGCATCGAACCCCCCCTTAAAAGCACTCAACAGTCGCTTAAAAAAATTATAAAAGAACGACCGTGGCAGAAAAAAAATCAACAACGACATTTTGCAAAAGTGACAAAAACGTCAAAAAATTTGGTCATTTATTTTTTGGAAAAAGACGACCAAAAACCATAAAAAAGGTCTTAAATTAAAATGTTGACACAGGAAAACAAACTGTTCAACCTGAAACTTATTAGATGAACAAGCACAGATTCGCAAAAGCTGCAACTGCATAAACGAATGAATTTATGCATTTATGCAGAGCTGTAGTCAAGACCATCTTAGTCGAGTCCAGGACAAGTCCAAGACCAGGACTAGTCGATACCAAGTTAAGGCCGAGTCCAAAAAGGTTTGAGTCCAAGTCAAGACCGAGTCCAGGACAGGAAAAAAGGTCTTATACATGACAGTATTAAGACAATCATTTTGGGTTTCACTATCCCTACAATATTATTATCAACATAATAAAGACACCTGGATAAGGATCCTCGGTCCAGACCAAAAGCCATATCTGGCAAGACCAGTGGCCGAGACCGAGACAAGTCCGAGTCCAAATACCAGTGAGTCCGAGACAAGTCCGAGACCATTGAAAAATGGTCTAGAGTGCAAGACGGGACTCGAGTCCTACAGCCCTGAATTGATGCATTTATACATCCCCATCCACAAAACTTTACTCCACGCCAACCTTCAGCCTCCTGAAATCTGGGGGGGGGGGGGGCTTGGTCAACCAATTGACCTAAGGAGCTAAAACTAAAGATTGGTGGCTGTTCAGTCTTAATTCTTGAGAAATAAAACCCCAGGTGGGAAGGAGTCCAGTTGCAGGACTTTTTATCAATTTTGTCATTAGATTTATGACTCGAGTCCACACTTCTGGCAAGAACATTACATATTAAAGTAGCTTTTAAGAGGTAATGTTATCAACTTTATGATAAAACACGAACACCACATTCTATGAAAGACAAGGTGAGAAATAAAGTGGCTTTACTGTCTTGTGGCCAAGAACACTTCTTATATTAAATGGCTGTTAAACACACAGAGAATAGGTAAAAGGAAACATGAGGGGAGTGAAGGAAAGAGGGAATCAACGGTGCACAGATGGATGGAGATGGAGGAAGGACATCAGTGTTTCCCTCGATGATGATCTGTTCTTTTAGAGCAGCGACTGCCGAGGGGGGAGACAGTGACTCAGCAGACCTCACACACACACACACACACACACACACACACACACACACATGCACACACACACACACACACGCACACACACAAACACACAAACACACCGATTGGAAGTGATATGAACCCGAAAAACCTGAGACATGAATGTAAGGAAATACACAAACACACACACACCGAATGCCGATTTGAAGAGATATGAACTTAAGACACCTAAAACATGAATCTAATGAAACACACACCACACACACACCACACCCACACACCCACCACACACACACACACACACACACACACACAA
>NC_048428.1:22080008-22084176 GCF_013103735.1 Etheostoma cragini
CTGTCTCTCTGTCTGTCTCTCTGTCTGTCTCTCTGTCTGTCCGTCTGTCTCTCTGTCTGTCTGTCTCTCTCTCTGTCTGTCTGTCTCTTTGCCTGTCTCTATGTCTGTCTCTAGAGAGATGTCTCACTCTGGAGATAAAACTAGTGAGATGTCTCACTCTGGAGATAAAACTAGAGAGATGTCTCACTCTGTAGATAAAACTAGAGAAAATGTCTCACTCTGGAGATAAAACTAGAGAGATGTCTCACTCTGGAGATAAAACTAGAGAGATGTCTCACTCTGGAGATAAAACTAGAGAGATGTCTCACTCTGGAGATAAAACTAGAGAGATGTCTCACTCTGTAGATAAAACTAGTGAGATGTCTCACTCTGGAGATAAAACTAGAGAGATGTCTCACTCTGGAGATAAAACTAGAGAGATGTCTCACTCTGGAGATAAAACTAGAGAGATGTCTCACTCTGGAGATAAAACTAGTGAGATGTCTCACTCTGGAGATAAAACTAGTGAGATGTCTCACTCTGGAGATAAAACTAGTGAGATGTCTCACTCTGGAGATAAAACAGAGACCTAAACACACAGGATCTGCAGCAATGTGCCGTGCAACAACAATATGGTGTTTTTGAAAATTAAACCATGGAAACCTATTCTGGTACAACCTCAAAATACACTTAAGACCCTGAAATGAGCAGAATATGGGCCCGTTAAGACCTTTAAGACCTTTAAGACCTTTAAAGACCTTTAAGACCTCTAAGACCTTTCAAGACCTTTAAGATCTTCAAGACCTTCAAGACCTTCCAAGACCTTTCAAGACCTTTCAAGACCTTTCAGACCTTTAAGACCTTTCAGACCTTTCAGATCTTTCAAGACCTTTAAGACCTTTAAGACCTTTCAAGACCTTTAAGATCTTTAAGACCTTTAAGACCTTTAAGACCTTTAAGACCTTTCAAGACCTTTCAGATCTTTAAGACCTTTAAGACCTTTCAAGATCTTTAAGATCTTTAAGACCTTTCAAGACCTTTAAGATCTTCAAGACCTTCAAGACCTTCCAAGACCTTTCAAGACCTTTCAAGACCTTTCAGACCTTTAAGACCTTTCAAGACCTTTCAGACCTTTAAGACCTTTAAGACCTTTCAGACCTTTCAGATCTTTCAGATCTTTCAAGACCTTTAAGACCTTTAAGACCTTTCAAGACCTTTAAGATCTTTAAGACCTTTAAGACCTTTAAGACCTTTAAGACCTTTAAGACCTTTCAAGACCTTTCAGATCTTTAAGACCTTTAAGACCTTTCAAGATCTTTAAGATCTTTAAGATCTTTAAGACCTTTCAGACCTTTAAGATCTTAAAGACCTTTCAGACCTTTCAAGACCTTTAAGACCTTTCAGATCTTTAAGATCTTTAAGACCTTTAAGATCTTTAAGATCTTTAAGACCTTTAAGATCTTTAAGATCTTAAAGACCTTTCAGACCTTTCAAGACCTTTAAGACCTTTAAGACCTTTCAAGACCTTTCAGACCTTTCAAGACCTTTCAAGACCTTTCAGACCTTTCAAGACCTTTCAGACCTTTCAAGACCTTTCAAGACCTTTAAGACCTTTCAAGACGCGTCTAATTTCTTCAGGTGTGAGTGTTCCCGGGAAGTGCTCCTCCAATGAGACGTGACGCTCGGGCCTGAAGGCCGCCGCCCACACAACACCTACTGTACATCCTGTCTGCGTGTGACACACACACACACACACACACACACACACACACACACACACACACACACACACACACAGTAACAGCAGCCAGCCGTGCAGCTTCTGTTATCGGCTGGGGGGGTTGCCGTGGTTACGTTTCGGCGTCCTCCTCCTCCTCCCACCCGCCTCCCCATCAGGCCGAGCAGCGGGGACGACATGGTTTGCGTCCTTCGCGGATACGAGGAGGCAGAAATACTTAATGTCAAAAACACGAATCTATGACCTGAAGAAGTCTCCCACACGAGCCCTGCAGAGCCGGTCGGCACGGTAACCGTTTCATCCATTCATCTGGACGGACGTGAGCTGCTTCCCCGCGGAAGAGCCGCCGCGAGCAGAAAGAAACGAGACCCAGCGGGCAACGTCTAGCGCTGCGACGATAAATGGCTTATTTTTATATTATTTGTTGTTTTTGTCTGTGAAATGTCAGAAAATGTCAGAAAAGGGTGAAAAATGTGGACCAGTGTTTCCCATAAAGCCATAAAGCTTCTTTTTTTGTGACATTTTAGTCACTTTTTTCCAATGGTCATTCACAAAAAAAAAAGGTTTTTTTATGAAAGCTATAAAAATTAATAAAACATCAAAATTTAAAGAAAGCAGGGGGTATTAAAAACACTTAATTTTCTTGAATTCCGGTAATTTTTTTTAATCAATTCATGTTGCAAATGTCTCGGAAATTAAATTGTTTTTTACTTTTCTTACGTTTTTGTCCCTTTTTTCAACAATTTTGTATGTTTTTTTCCATGTTTGTCACTTTTTGACGTTTTCAACACTACGTAACCATAACTTATTAACTTCGGTTTGACAGTTATTTCTGGAATTTGTGGTCAAAAAACCTCATATATGGGAAATTACACCTAATGTTTGAGTTTGAAAATCAGTAAAAAGTATGAATCACATATAAAAGGTGCAATATTTCTCTGAAATGTACAATGTAAAAATGATCAAGTTGGTTCTACTCAAACATTTAAGTTCAGCTGCTTCATAAATATGAGTACACCCAACGTAAATAATAGCGTTGGTTCAACTCACAAAGTTATAAAATATGTTTAAACCTCGTGTTGTCCTCCCTTCAAAAATGTGTGTTTGTGTTTGTTTGTCAATGGGGGATTGTGAAACTGTGTGTGTGTGTGTGTGTGTGTGTCAATGGGGGATTGTGTAACTGTGTGTGTGTCAATGGGGGATTGTGTAACCGTGTGTGTGTGTGTTTGTGTGTGTGTGTGTGTGTGTGTGTGTGTTTGTCAATAGGGGATTGTGTAACCGTGGGTGTGTTTGTGTCAATTGGGGTTTGTGTAACCGTGTGTTTGTGTGTGTGTGTGTGTGTGTGTGTGTTTGTGTCAATGGGGGATTGTGTAACTGTGTGTGTGTTGTTGCCCGAGCCAAGCCCAGGGGGACACCAGCTTTGTTTGTGTCAGAGAGTCGGAAAAGTAGAGTGTGCTGGTTACCCTCATTTACCATGAGATCATTTCTGTGTGTGTGTGTGTGTGTGTGTGTGTGTGTGTGTGTGTGTGTGTGTGTGTGTGTGTGTGTTTGTGTAAATATTCATGTATTAGGTTTTTTTGGGTTCATATCCCGTTTTTGGGTATTTTTTCCTTGCTTTGTTTTTCACTTTTTCTGACATTTCTCATGTTATCTTTACTTTGCTTATTTGGAATCATAGTTGTATTTTAAGGCCGGACCAGAATAGGTTTCCATGGTTTCACTTAAAAAAAAACAACAACACATTTTTATTGTACGGCACATTTTTGAAATTTGAAATTTTAACCGTCAAACACTTAATTTCCTAGCCTGGAAATCCAGACCCAAGTCTGAAAGATTAAGGGTCTGGCTTTGAGTCCTGAAAGTCGCCGATCTCGAGGGGCGACACCAAGCGTCTCGAGTCTTGAACATGAGTCCGGACTCAAGACCACTTTTCTATGTTCTTGGACTTGTCTTGTATCTGGACTCTGACTTGTCTCGGTCTCGGCCACTGGTCTTGCCCAATATGGCTTTTGGGCTTTTGGTCTGGACCGAGTCCAGGTGTCTTTATTATGTTGATAATAATATTGGAGGGAAAGGGAAACCCAAAAGGATTGTCTTGATACTGACATGCATAAGACCTTATTTTCCTGTCCTGGACTCGGTCTTGTCTTGGACTCAAACCTCATCGGACTCGGTCTTGACTCAGACTCGAACCTCTTTTGGTCTCTGTTTTGTCTTGGAATCTAACCTCTTTGGACTCGGTCTTGACTCGGACCTCTTTGGACTCGGTCTTGACTCGGACCTCTTTGGACTCGGTCTTGACTCAGACTCGAACCTCTTTTGGACTCTGTTTTGTCTTGGAATCTAACCTCTTTGGACTCGATCTTGACTCGGACCTCTTTGGACTCGGTCTTGACTCGGACCTCTTTGGACTCGGTCTTGACTCGGACCTCTTTGGACTCGGTCTTGACT
>NC_048428.1:22084276-22085957 GCF_013103735.1 Etheostoma cragini
ACACACACACACACACACACACACACACACACAGACACACACACACACACACACACGCACACAGTTATCAGAGTATTTCTCCCAACAATTTAAAATCTTGCTTTTTCTTCTTTTTTCGAACCCTCGACACAGACGCACCATTCGCTGATGCGAATTTACATTTCAGTAGTTTTATATATTTAAATGTCACATTATGTTTCATAACGAAGAACGATGGATTCATGTAAGACCACATCAGATCTGGTTGGGTCCGGCTCGGGTCCTGAGAGCGTTTCTGTTAGTTACTGAAAGCAGAAATGAAGCTGAGGTTGGACAAGCGTGTGGAGCACGATGGCTGAGTTTAATTGGCTGAGATCCCTGTCAATTAAGGCAAACCCCGCCCCTAAACACACCCTTTATACAGGAAACACAGGAAAGCATACCTTCTATGTGGAGATTCTTAGGCTAACAAGCCATCACCCGCCATTAGCATTCCATTGACCGCCATTCATTTTGGCGCCACTTTGACAGTGAATAACTTTACATTTGAAGCGTTTAAAGATTCAATTTGTCTGTTGTTTATTTCTAAAGAAACACAACAATGTATAAAGACTCCGTTAGCTTGTATCTCACGTTATGGCTCCGTAGCAGAGGTTTCTATAAAAATAGGCTAACGTATTATCAGCAGTTAGTTAGCAACAGTTTGGACTCCATCAGCTGTTTAGGTTTAATTACTAATGGTAACTAGCATGTTAGTGACCAGTAATTAGCCTGTGTCTAAGTTGATGTTAACTAGCGTGTTAGTTAGCAGTAATTAGCCTGTGTCTATGTTGATGTTAACTAGCGTGTTAGTTAGCAGTAATTAGCCTGTGTCTATGTTGATGTTAACTAGCGTGTTAGTTGGCAGTAATTAGCCTGTGTCTATGTTGATGTAAACTAGCGTGTTAGTTAGCAGTAATTAGCCTGTGTCTATGTTGATGTTAACTAGCGTGTTAGTTAGCAGTAATTAGCCTGTGTCTATGTTGATGTTAACTAGCGTATTAGTTAGCAGTAATTAGCCTGTGTCTATGTTGATGTTAACTAGCGTGTTAGTTAGCAGTTATTAGCCTGTGTCTATGTTGATGTTAACTAGCGTGTTAGTTAGCAGTAATTAGCCTGTGTCTATGTTGATGTTAACTAGCGTGTTAGTTAGCAGTAATTAGCCTGTGCCGAAGTCTCCCTGCATCAGACTCTCACGCTGCAAATATTTGAAATATTCTCAGTGTTTTGCATCGAGGCTGTTAACATCCAGTAAATCAGCTGTGTGCATGGAAACACACACCGACGCACAAACAGACGCACAAACAGACACACACACACACACACACACACACACACGCACATCCTGTGTTCTATCCTTTCACAAACAAATAGCAGAGATGATAATCGGATCACCCTCAAACTGAATGACTCAGTGACAACAGACACACACACACACACACACACACACACACACACACACACATACATTTTCTCTCATGGGTTCATGGTGTTTTCTCGGGAACACACATCTATCTATCTGTCTCTGTCTCTGTTTGTCATCTTAACCTTTAACCGACACTTCTGTAAATCAAACAAAAACTTTACATATATACATACACATGCATACACAGACATACACACACACACATATATACATACACATGCATACACAGACATACAC
>NC_048428.1:22086057-22089707 GCF_013103735.1 Etheostoma cragini
GTAAATAATCCCTACTTTTAGTGTGTATAGAGCAGCATATCTCCACCAGACTCCATGTTAATAATCACTACTTTTAGCAAGGATAGAGCTACATATCTCCACCAGACTCCATGTAAATAATCACTACTTTTAGTGTGTATAGAGGAGCATATCTCCACCAGACTCCATGTAAATAATCACTACTTTAAGCGTGTATAGAGCAGCATATCTCCACCAGACTCCATGTAAATAATCACTACTTTTAGAAAAGAGTACTGTAAGTAGTAGTACTGTTTAGTACTGTAAATTTATATATAAAATAAACTCTGGAGCATCTCTGGGTAAGTGCCTTGCTCAGGGACACATTGGTTGATGTATCGCAGTGGGAATCAAACCCAGGACCCCCACCCCCCCACCCAAAGGCACGGGGTACAGCCACGGTTCCACCACCACTGTGTATGCTATTTCACAGCTCTCAGTGCTGACTCACAGTCTCTACATGTCATTATGGGAAATGCCAGCGCTGTGTGTTCTCCAGAGGCACAATTGACCTGTTTTATTTTGAAAAGCCAGCGTGAATGAAGGCTACTTGACCTTTATCTGGACTGCCTCGGATCTCTTTATCCCCAACAAAACCTTTTTCTACCACATACATCAGAGTCTAAGAGGCTGTCGCAGCTCCAGTGTGGTTTTTAAAGACTCTCCACTGTGTTGTTCCCAGTCTCATAGTTTAACTGCAGAGACTTATATAGCTTTAGTGTTGCATGCAATTTTATTATTGTTATTAAAAGTTTCATCACAGTTCTGCAGAGGAGGGCGTCTGGCGAGTCCACACAGCCTTTATGGGATGGGACAACAACGTGCTCTGGTTTATTGGCGTTTCTTTAAGCCAATCACAATCGTCCTGGGCGGGCCTAAGCGCCGGACAGAGACGGAGGAAGGGGACGGACATCCCGACGAAAAGGTGACGAAAGGCAGCCAAAAGGCAACAAACAGGAGACGAAAAGGTGACTACAAGACGGAGGAAAGATGAGAAAGAGACTACAAAAAGGAGACAAAATGGTGACTTAAAGGCGGCAAAAAGGGATCGTAAAGGCGATGAAAAGGAGACGAATAGGTGGAAAAAGGTTACAAAGAGTTGACTAAAAGGAGACGAAAAGGCAACTACAAGGTGGCAAAAAGGCGACCAAAAGGTGACGAATAGGCGGCGAAAAAGGTTTCAAAAAGGTTACAAAGAGTCACTGAAAAGGCGACGAAAAGGGGACAAAAAGGTGATTACAACGCAACGAAAAAGGCGACAAAAAGTTGACTACAAGACGGAAAAAATATGAAAAAGAGACTACGAAAAGGTGAAGGAAAAAAGTGGGAAAAAGGTCAACAAAAAAGTGAAAGAAAAAGAGACGAATAGGCAGCGAAAAAGGTTACACAGAGTCGACTAAAGGAGACAAAAAAGCGGCTAAAAGGTGACGAAAAGGCAGAGAAAAGTTGACGAAAACGCAAACAAAAAGGTGACGAATAGGCGGCGAAAAAGGTTACAAAGAGTCGCCGAAAAGGGGACAAAAAGGTGATTACAACGCAACAAAAAGGCGACAAAACAACGAAAAGGCGGTAAAAAGGCTACAAACACAAGCTGAAAAGGTGACTACAAGACGGAGAAAAGATGAAGGAAAGGCGATGAAAAGGAGACGAATAGGCGGCGAAAAAGGCAACAAACAGGAGACGAAAAGGGGACTATAAGATGGATAAAAGATGAAAAAGAGACTACAAAAAAGTGAGGAAAAGGCGACAAAAAAGCGTTGTAAAGGCGAAGAAAAGGAGACAAACAGGCGGCGAAACAGGCTGCAAAAAAATGTTTACAAAGAGTCAATGAAAAGGAGACAAAAAGGCGACAAAAAGGCGACAAAAAGGAGACAAAAAGGCAACAAACAGGAGACGAAAAGGGGACTATAAGATGGATAAAAGATGAAAAAGAGACTACAAAAAAGTGAGGAAAAGGCAACAAAAAAGCGTTGTAAAGGCGAAGAAAAGGAGACGAACAGGCGGCGAAACAGGCTGCAAAAAGTTTACAAAGAGTCAATGAAAAGGAGACAAAAAGGCGACGAAGAGGCGACCATAAGAGGATTTCCATCCTGGGGTTTGAACGCCGTTCCCTCCCCGAGCGCCTCGCTGCTCTACATGCATTTTACAAAAGGGACGAGTCGTCTGAGGACTGCCCCCCCCGGCGTTGACACCCCCGTGAACCAGTTCTCCGGGGGCTCGTTACCGGGCGGTGCGTGTTGGGAAGAAGCCGCGCCGGCTTTGATTCACACGCTTGTCGGCACTCGGGGAGAAAAGGCGGCGAGTGCAGAGTCATGTTCGTTGCTCCAGCTGCGTCCCGATGATTTACAGCCGAAACGATGATGTGACGCTACAGAAATAGAGCTGGAGGGGGCGTCGGGGACGGGGTCTCTGCAGGGGCCGGGAGACCGCCGCCGGGCCGGAGACGTGGGCTCTGGATCCACCGCCGATCAATAGCCTCCCCTCAGAGAGGGCTCAGACACCCGTGACCCGTCTCCCACTCGTCCCTCCGTCTTTCCAGGAACAGATCTCTCACATTTCTTAGTTTTTAACTTCTGTCTCTCTGTTTGTTGTTGTCTCATTTTTTGTTTTGTTGGTTTTTCCCATTGAACTAAGCCATGAGCTCTGTTTCCATCCACATGTTGTTTTTATCTGAATTTAAAGTGATATTGCATGAAAAATGGCTTTTGAAGAGGATTTAAATCAAAGACTTCCGGCTCTTCCCTCTTCATAACTGCTGTGATGTAGGGATGAGTGGGAGAGTTAACTCTTGTTTTCCAAATAACTGAAAATCAACACTTTTGTTGATGCTTTTTCTCACGTTTTTGTCCCTTTTTTCTGTATGTTTTGATGTTTTCAACACCACGTAACACTAACTAACATGGTGACAACATAAGGACAAGATGAGGACAACATGAAGACAACATGGGGACAACATGAAGACACCATGAAGACAACATGAGGACAACATGGGGACAACATGGGGACAACATGAAGACAACATGAGGACAACATGAAGGCAACAAGAAGACAACATGAGGACACCATGAAGACAACATGAGGACAACATGGGGACAACATGAGGACAACATGAGGACAACATGAAGGCAACATAAGGGCAACATAAGGGCAACATGAAGACAACATGAGGACAACATGAGGACAACATGAAGGCAACATGAAGACAACATGAGGACAACATGAGGACAACATGTAGGCAACATGAGG
This sequence comes from Etheostoma cragini, assembly GCF_013103735.1. NCBI lineage: Eukaryota > Metazoa > Chordata > Actinopteri > Perciformes > Percidae > Etheostoma > Etheostoma cragini. Next base: position 22,089,322 of record NC_048428.1, read on the forward strand.
GCAACATGAGGGCAACATGAAGACAACATGAGGACAACATGAGGACAACATGAAGGCAACATGAAGACAACATGAAGGCAACATGAAGACAACATGAGGACAACATGAGGACAACATGAGGGCAACATGAGGGCAACATGAGGACAACATGAGGACAACATGAGGAGAACATGAGGCCAACATGAGGGACAACATGAAGACAACATTGGGACAACATGAGGACAACATGAGGACAACATGAGGGCAACATGAGGACAACATGAGGACAACATGAGGACAACATGAGGACAACACGAGGACAACATGAGGGACAACATTGGGACAACATGAGGGCAACATGAGGGCAACATGAGAACAACATGAGGGCAACATGAGGACAACATGAG
>NC_048428.1:22089807-22093082 GCF_013103735.1 Etheostoma cragini
GTCAGGGTTCCTCTGAGCCGGGGAACCATGACCTCGGTGCTGCGTGAAGGCGTCATGGTTCCTCTGAGCCGGGGAACCCAAGCACTTCAGACTATAGAAGTTTCTGTTGGCGAGATTATTCACTTGATTGAACTGAATGTGCTGCAATCCTAAAAATCTTAAGTGCCTTTTGGTGCAGTGGCGTCAGAGCCAATCAAAGCCCAGGAAGAGCTGTTGTTAGTCAGCAGGGGGGGGGGGGGGGCACTTTGCGCGTGCACCGCCAATATAAAAGGAAAGACTTTTTGAAATGTTGAAAGGCTTTGTTTCTCTTTGACAAGCGTGGGTTTTACTGAGAAAGGTTTTAGCTTTGTTTTCGCTGAGTCGCAGCGGCTTCTTTTGTTGCTTCAGTGATGAGAACATGACACAAATTTTAATATTTTTTACATAATGGGTGGAGATGAATGGGATCCCAATTATGGGTTGAAACATTAAAGAGCAGTTAAAAACAGTTAAACATATAAAAGCAGAGCTAAGTAGCATTAGTCACATCATACCACTACATGGTATTTCTGGAAATTCCACCCCGCACCCCCCACCCCGTGTCTGCTACATCCTTGCCTTCAACATCCAACTGTACTCTGACGTGTTTTGTGTGTCTTTTTCTAGATAACTTCTACAAAGTAGAGGGAGCCAAGGATGCCTTAATTTGTGGCAACAGCAGCGACGCAGGGTGAGTCGACCCTTTTCTCTCAATTACAGGAAAAACCTGACTCACAAGCTGGGAAACTCACACCCCTCCCGTTCGAGAGCGGAGGATTAAAAGCTGCTTAGTTTGAAGTGACGGATGCTGAAATGTGTTGCAGTTGTGAGCTGTTCTGTTGTCCGGAGATCAGGTTAAAGACAACAACTGAGCCAATAGTTTGATTGTAAAAAAGCAGGATGTGATTGCGGCCATTTCTTGCATTACAAAAAAATGGAGAACTGATGAATCTTCAGGCTCTTTGCTGGGTGTTTGAGATATTATCCCAATTGTCTGTCACCAGGATGACAGAAAAACTGCTGGCCCGATTTTTATGAAACTTGGTGGAAGTGTGAAGCGTGAGCTAGGGAAGAAGATTTAAGTTTTGAAACGGATAATTGTGAGATAACGTGGCGAGATAGGGCATGGTCTTGGCAGATGTCTGCGCTCTCTGAGAGCAAATCTAGTTATTATTTAGTTAGTTTAGATTAATCAAGGAAACCAAAGTGATTGATTTCTGTGTAAAAGATGAGCGACAACAAAAGTGAAGACTGATGTTGTCGCCTCATTTCTTGTCAGTCCTGTTGAGGGCCTTGACGGCCATTGAGGAATCCAAATTCATGTCTTCTGTATTGTTACTAGAGAGAATTACTCCACATGAAGGTTGATTTGGGTGTATAGTCAGTCTCTGCATGCTCCAGAGTCTGGTCGAGTCTCGGCATGCTTCTGAGTCTGTTCCAGATTCTCGGCATGCTCCAGAGTCTGTTCCAGAGTCTCTGCATGCTCCAGAGTCTGTTCCAGAGTCTCTGCATGCTCCGGAGTCTGTTTCAGAGTCTCTGCATGATCCAGAGTCTGGTCGAGTCTCGGCATGCTCCAGAGTATGTTCCAGATTCTCGGCATGCTCCAGAGTCTGTTCCAGAGTCTCTGCATGCTCCGGAGTCTGTTTCAGAGTCTCTGCATGCTCCGGAGTCTGTTTCAGAGTCTGTGCATGCTCCGGAGTCTGTTTCAGAGTCTCGGCATGCTCCGGAGTCTGTTTCAGAGTCTCTGCATGCTCCGGAGTCTGTTTCAGAGTCTCTGCATGCTGCGGAGTCTGTTTTAGAGTCTCTGCATGCTCCAGAGTTGGTTCCAGAGTCTCGGCATGCATTGTTGGCTAAACACAACTTCCACAGCCGCTGGAAGGACCGTCATGTCGAGCTCTGTGGCCGGCGAGAATAAAAATGAAATTAAAATGGAGTCTATTTACATTTAGATCTCCACAGTGCTGCGTCTGTGCCGGGGAATAACGTGGTTTAGGTTTCCCAAAGCAGCAAAACAAAGCTGTGTGTGTGTGTGTGTCTCATCGTCTGTTTGCGTCTCGCTGGCGGTTCCATGTTCTGCAGCGTTGTTGTCAGAGAGGATAAGAATCTGAGCTGACTGTCCACGCTGAGAGCAGGACCCTGACGGACACCGAATGACACAGCTAGGACACTAGGCCTACCGTGTGTGTGGGTGTGTGTGGGTGTGCGCGCACATGTCAGTGTGTGCCAGTTTGCCTGTGTTGTGTGCGCATGCAAATATGTCTGTGTGTGCGCGCGTAACTGTGTCAGTGTGTGTGTCAGTGTGTGTGTGTGCGTGTCAGTGTGTGTGGCAGTTTGCGGGGGTTGTTTGCGCATGCAAGCGTGTGTGAGTGTTACTGTGTGCGTGCACATGCGTGTGCTTGTGAGTGTTACTGTGTGTGTGTGTTTGTTTGTGTGTGTGTGTGTGTGTTTGTAAACAAATCAATGCAGCAGTGCCTTTTGGTTCAACGAGTTAGCCTTCAGCTAGCTGCCCGTGCCATGTGATTCCCATGCATGCAAACACACAGCTAACAGGCTAACGGGGGGGTGTGGGGGTGGGGGGGGAGAAACATGCTACAGGGAGAGTCGGAAGAAGAGAAAGGAGAGGAGGTTCAGAAGAGGTGAAGCATAAAGGGAGGATGGGTGAAAGAGGGAAGAGAAGAAAAATGAGAGGATGGACAGAGCACACAGGAGGTGGAGAGAAAGAACAGAAGGATAGGAAGATGGAGCGAGGGCATAGGAGAGTGGAGATAACGAAGATAAATAGGATGGGAAGAGATAGAAGAAAAGAAGAGGTAAAGTGAGAGAGAAGACAGATGGGGCAGAGGAAAACAGGACCAATCTCTAAGGGGAGAAGGAGAGCGTTGATTGGATAGAAAGAGGGAAAAAGGGGGATGGAATGAAGAGGAGGAGACAAAATAAATAGAAAGTAAAAAATTGACCGAGAGATAAAAAGACAAAAGCAGATGGGGAAACAAAGTTAGGGCCGAAGAAGTGTGAAGAGAAAAGAGAGGAAGAGAGGGTCAAACGAGGCTCATTATAAAGTAAAGGAGGAGAGAAAGAGAGGATAAGGTAGAGGAGAAGATCCAAATCTAAGAAAAGAAGGAAGAAAGTCCATCTGAGGCGGAAGAAAGTCTTTAGTTCTACGTTAAAATGTTAAAATGGTGATCTGATGATAAATAGATAGAAAGCCTTTATAGAGAGAGAGAGAGAGAGAGAGAGAGAGAGAGAGAGAGAGAGAG
>NC_048428.1:22093220-22094731 GCF_013103735.1 Etheostoma cragini
AGAGAGAGAGAGAGAGAGAGAGAGAGAGAGAGAGAGAGAGAGAGAGATGAGCGAGTGAGCAGTGATGACAGTGATGTTGATCCAGTGTTTGCTTCCTGGCTGAAGCTGCTCTCCATGATGCCGATACACCGCCGGCCGGAGGGCAAAGGTCACCGAGCTAACACACACACACTGGCATACACTGGCACACACACACACACACACACACACACACACAATGGCATACACACACACAAACAAACCAACACACACACACACACACAATGGCATACACACACACACAAACCAACACACACACACACAAACAAACCAACACACACACGACTGCACACACACACACACACAAAAATGTTATTTTATTTTATTTTATTTTATTTAGTTTTATTTTATTTTAGCTCCTCTGGCATTTCCTCTCCCGGTCCAATGAGATCTCTTCAGATCTGAAATGAAACGTCCGAACTGAGAAATGGAGAAACCTGCTGAGTGGTTTCAGTCGTCGGTGGAGTACTGAGCCAGGATCTCTCCCGAAACACCTCCAATTAGTCAGAGAGGAAAATCAGACTCCAACCATGTGTTTATACACAGAACACAGAGAGAAATACACAGATACACAGATATGCACACAGATATACACAGAGAAATACACACAGATAGACACAGAGATACACAGAGATACACAGAGAAATACACACAGATAGACACAGAGATACACAGATATACACAGAGAAATACACAGATATACATAGATATACACACAGATATACACAGATATACACAGAGAAATACACAGATATACACAGAGAAATACACACAGAAATACACAGATATACACAGAAATACACAGATAAATACACAGATATACACACAGAGATATACATAGAGATACACAGAGAAATACACAGATATACATAGATATACACAGATATACACAGATATGCACACAGATATACACACAGATATACACACAGATATACACACAGATATACACACAGATATACACACAGATATACACAGAGATACACAGATATACACAGAGAAATACACAGATATGCACAGATTTGCACACAGATATACACAGAGAAATACACAGAGAAATACACAGATATACACAGAGAAATACACAGATATACACAGAGAAATACACAGAGAAATACACAGATAAACACAGAGAAATACACAGATATACACAGAGAAATACACAGAGATATACACAGAAATACACAGAGAAATGCACAGATATACTTTCTGTCTCTTTCTCTCTCCGTCTGAAATCTGACCCGGTTCAGATCTGACCCGGTTCAGATCTGACCCGGGTCAGATTTGAACCGGGTCAGATTTGACCCGGGTCAGATCTGACCCGGGTCAGATTTGAGGACAACACCAGAGTTTTAATGTGACGAGAGAACACAGCGGCAGACTCCGGTGGAGGGCTCGGGCTTTAATCAGCGCTGACCCAGCTCCCCTCTCTGGGAGACCGACTGTCATCGGGGCAGTTAGAGAGAAATATGGCC
>NC_048428.1:22094831-22100302 GCF_013103735.1 Etheostoma cragini
CATGGTTCCCCGGCTCAGAGGAACCATGACGCCTTCACGCAGCACTGAGGTCACGGTTCCCCGGCTCAGAGGAACCCTTCACGCAGCACTGAAATCACTCGACAAAGCAGATAGGAAGAGTCTACTTAAAGTCACTACCTGAAACTTGAGGTTTTCCAAAACCCCTCTCCCAAAATAAATGCACATTAGTCTGCAGACTGACTGTTATTGGATGTTTCTTCATCATCGATCAGTCAATAATCTAGCGCGGGGATCATATATCGCCGCCAACTCTCTCGCTCCACGCAGTTCGAAGCACGTATTACGTTTTTTTTTGTGCTTTTTCTATGTTTTTTGGGACTTTGACGTTTGCTGCTTATTTGGATATTTTTGCAAGTTTATGAGACATTTTTTTGGTGCTTTAAACGTTTTAGCCACGTTTTTTTTGCTGCTTGTTTCAACGTTTTTTGGAACTTTTTTGGTGCTTTTGCCACTTTATGAGACTGTTTTTGTTATTTTTTTGGTGGTTGTTTCCACGTTTCTTTGCTCGTTTTCACAACATTTATTTAGGGAGCAGGTTTCAACGTTTTAGCCACTTTTACCAAAACTCTTTTGCCCTTTTAATTTCAATATTCTTGTGCTTTTTTTATGTCTAAGGAGCTTTTTTCTGACTTTTTTAGGACTTTATGTCAACCAAACTGTGCTAGTGAAGACTGTAAGAGACATGCAGACAGTCTAAAACTTAATTTGAATATTTAAGATAAGACAGATTAAGATAAGACTGCCGGGTCACATCAGCTCCATCTGCTGCTCACATGTCCTCGAACATGCGTCGATATTCATCCACTGAACCCCACGACCGCTGCGTGCCGTCAGCCGGCTCCGACCAAACGGAGCAAACATGAGGCATTGTGGGAAATGTTTAAGCATGAGCAACGTCCACCATTGATCTCCAACGGCGCAGCGCGGCTCTCGGGTTTCACAGCAGCTTTTAGGGGTCGATACGGGAGCCTGCGGGGGACATTTGTTTGACGTGATGGATGGCAAAGCAAACTGGAAATGAATAAATAGAAGATGCATTAGCAGGGAGCAAACCACGTTACCGTAAGCTCTGTGAGACGCCTTTATTTTGGGCTTTGTGTTGTCCTCACGGGGTCAAAAATGGACATAAATTTGACATTTTCGCCCCTTTTCCAGACGTTTTTCTTTTAGTTTTCACTAACACCACCTTACTAGTTTTACTACTTTTTGGAACACATGGTCAATAACCCTCATTTATATAGAATTATAACTAATACTTGTGTTTAAAAAGCAGAAATTATGAATTATTTTGACTAATAGTTCAAATCTGAGGACTGAAAGTGATCAGTTGGATTATAAAGAGCGTTGGAAGGAATCCATTTTTTGTGATAATTTGGTTAAAAAGATATACCAATATATATATATATATATATATAATATACTCATATTTCATATTTCACATTTTTTAAGGGTTAAGAGACGCGAGGCCTCCGCTGCTCTCTACTTTAAATAATCACACATCTGATTCTGGGTAACGGGGGAGTCCCGTTTGTCCCGGGGTTACATTTCATAACGCAGCATCTCCTCTCTCGTTACCTCACAAAAAACTAATTAGGAACACGAATGACGGTCGGCTTATTGATCGGAGCTTCTAAAATCTGTAAATTAAAACATGAAAAATTAATATTTCTAATGAAAAGTAGCAGTATTTTTCATTAGAAATATTAATTTTTCATGGATGACTTCATGCTGAATGCAGATTATTGTGAGAGGAGCAACATGAAAATCTGTAGCAACACACATGCAGCTCAGCATTTTGGTCACATTCCTTAACCCCGACCTTGACCTCTGTGTGTTTGTTTGTGTGTGTGTGTGTGTGTGTGTGTGTGTGTGTGTGTGTGTGTGTCTTTATTGACACTAAGAAAACACCAATCAACACTTCAGAAAGACACATACACATACTGTTATGTCTGTACCTTTTTCTTAAAGTAATATCTACTCCAATATGTTTATACAGATATTAGGGATGCACCAAATCCAGGATTTGGGTTTGGCTGAATATTTTCGATATAGACATTTTTTAAAGGGGTCAAATTTGACCCGAAAACAACAGGAGGGTTATTACAGTGGATTTGGTATTCTGCTAACAGATATAACATAAGGTAAGGACTACTAGCCAGTCAGAAGCAGAGTATGAGGGCCCTGACAGTACCTAGGTAAGGACTACTAGCCAGTCAGGAGCAGAGTATGAGGACCCTGACAGTACCGAGGTAAGGACTACTAGCCAGTCAGGAGCAGAGTATGAGGGCCCTGACAGTACCTAGGTGGATACAGTGGATTTGGAATTCAGCCGAACCCCCAAAAATGTGGATTCGGTGCATCCCTAACAGATGTAACCGAGTCCGGTTCTCACCCTCGTCGTTGATGAAGTCCCTGACGGAGGCCCAGGTCTTGTTGTTGCAGTAGAAGGTGGTGTTGGCCGCCAGGCTGCCGTTGACGCAGTGCTCCGTGCTGCGGACGCACTTCTGCCGCAGGTTCCCCATGAAGAGCTGCAGGCCGATGAGGGCGAAGACGCTCAGGCAGAAGACGGTGAGGATCATCACGTCGGCGAGCTTCTTCACCGACTGAATCAGGGCGCCGACGATGGTCTTCAGGCCTGGGGGGGACCGGCGGGACCGGCGGCCATGCACACGAGGGGGTTAACGGTCACAGACATGTTAATGAGGACGGGAATCCCCATTTTAGGAAATCAATTCATTGTATTGAATCGATCTAAAATCAATGGAAATCAATACTATGGCGGCTACTTTTTTTTTTTTTTTTAAAGCGTCACATGTTAGAATGAATACTTTAAAGGAACTGTTCACCAAAATTTTATTTTTTTAAAAACATCTCGCTATCTGCTAGCTGCCTGTCCCCAGAACACACTGTAAAAAACATCTCCCTAACCCTAGCTGTCTGTCCCCTGAACACACTGTAAAAACATCTCGCTATCTGCTAGCTGCCCGTCCCCTGAACACACTGTAAAAAACATCTCCTCCCTATCTGCTAGCTGCCTGTCCCCTGAACACACTGTAAAATAATCTCACTGACCCTAGCTGTCTGTCCCCTGATCACACTGTAAAATAATCTCACTATCTGCTAGCTGCCTGTCCTCTGAACACACTGTAAAAAACATCTCCCTAACCCTAGCTGTCTGTCCCCTGAACACACTGTAAAATAATCTCACTATCTGCTAGCTGCCTGTCCCCTGAACACACTGTAAAAAACATCTCACTATCTGCTAGCTGCCTGTCCCCTGAACACACTGTAAAAAACATCTCCTCACTATCTGCTAGCTGCCTGTCCCCTGAACACACTGTAAAATAATCTCACTATCTGCTAGCTGCCTGTCCCCTGAACACACTGTAAAAAACATATCACTATCTGCTAGCTGCCTGTCCCCTGAACACACTGTAAAAAATATCTCCTCACTATCTGCTAGCTGCCTGTCCCCTGAAAACACTGTAAAAAACATCTCACTATCTGCTAGCTGCCTGTCCCCTAAACACACTGTAAAAAACATCTCCTCACTATCTGCTAGCTGCCTGTCCCCTAAACACACTGTAAAAAATATCTCCTCACTATCTGCTAGCTCCTGCCAGTTTGCATAATAACATATAGATGTTTTTAAATTGTTTCTATGGAGATTGCCACTTATTAAGCCCCTTTAGGGTTTTTCAGCAATTGTCCATCACATCTTTTTGTGAAACATATAACACTGTTTTAATGTTTTTGTTGTAAAAATAAATCACATCAAACCGTCCAATAGAAAACTTTCTCTGGGACCATGGAGAGGCTGGATAAGTGAGAGCTACATGTACATATTACATGCAAATTTTGTTGCTTTTGGGTGAACTATTCCTTTAATCAATGGATCAGGGACCCTAAAGATGGCCGCCGCATCAACTTCAATGATAACCCAATCTTCTTACTTCTTTCCAATATGCATAATCCTAAATATTTCAGCCCCAAACCCATATAGAGTCAAAGCAACAAAGCTGCAAAGTCACTCATTTTTTTATGTTTTGAATAGAAAACTACACTTTTTTACCTTTAAGTTTTGTGCCAAAAAGCAAAAATCTGAAACAGGTTATGAAGTCAAACTAAAGGGCGGCCATCTTTATTTACCTGCACCTGAAATAAATCACAAGATAGTAAATTAAATGAATGAAAAGTCATCGTACAGACAATTTAAATAGAAATATAACTCTGCTGTGAGGTGAAAATCTCTGTAAAAGTTGTGTCCTGTTACTTTGTTTTCATCTCACGGCAGCTTTAAAGTGCTCATGTTACGCTCACTTTCAAAAATACACAATATTTATTTTGCTGCAGCTCCTCTTTTCACCCTTTGCGTTGAGCTTTCTGTTTTAGCTACAGAGTGAGACATATTACTTATATTCCATCTTTGTTAGGAGTTGAACATGCGTAGTACCTACTAGGACTACTAGCCAGTCAGAAGCAGAGCATGAGGGTCCTGACAGTACCTAGGAAAGGACTACTAGCCAGTCAGAAGCAGGGTATGAGGGCCCTGACAGTACCTAGGTAAGGACTACTAGCCAGTCAGAAGCAGAGTATGAGGGACCTGACAGTACCTAGGTAAGGACTACTAGCCAGTCAGAAGCAGAGTATGAGGCCCTGACAGTACCTAGGTAAGGACTACTAGCCAGTCAGAAGCAGAGTATGAGGCCCTGACAGTACCTTGGTAAGGACTACTAGCCAGTCAGAAGCAGATAATGAGGGCGTTACAACAAAGTGAACAGTGTTTTCTGTTGGAGGTGGTACGACCCGTTGGGGGTGAATTTGGGCTTTTTCCTTTTATAAACCTATAACGAAAGCCAAAAAGCGTAATATGAGCACTTTAAGTTTTTCCAACACGTTGTGGGATCGTCCCCAAAAAGAATGACGTGAAACAAACGTTAACATTCAGATAAAAACACACGGAAACATGACCAGGCGGTAAAAACAACAGGAACAAAACACAGTGAGAACACAGAGGCTGCAGACAATCGGACCAAATCACAGAAACAACCTTTTCTTTTCCTAATCTTTTATAACTTGAAAGCACTTTTGGGGGGTTTTAGTCCATTCTTTAGACAAAGACACGAGTCGTCTGTAAGCCAATGAATGAGCAGCGTGATAAAATAAAGTTAAGGGTGCAGTTTATGACACGTGTGCTAACGTTGTGTATCAGACGCCAGTGGAATAAAGATAACGCCGTTAGCGCTGCGTGCTAACATGCAGGGTGGAGACATACAGAGGTTAGCTAGCGACAGATTTAGATCCACATCTCCAATTATTATTGGTCTTGTAAATTAGAATCTGCGGGTATTAACGGGAGTTTTAACCCTCTTATGTTGTCCCCATGTTGTCCCCATGTTGTCCTCATGTTGCCCTCATGTTGTCCCCATGTTGTCCCCATGTTGTCCCCA
>NC_048428.1:22100402-22102430 GCF_013103735.1 Etheostoma cragini
TCTATGGAGCTAAACGGCTAAATGAATGGGAGTCTCTGGAGCTAGAGGGCTAAATGAATGGGAGTCTATGGCGCTAGAGGGCTAAATAAATGGGTGTCTATAGAGCTAAACGGCTAAATGAATGGGAGTCTATGGCGCTAGACGGCTAAATGAATGGGAGTGTATGGCACCCTAGTCAACATTTTCTTGTCAAAAAGACGCCTTTGTCTTTAAAGTTTGTAATTTTTGCATTATCTGCTCTATCTTTTCGAACATTTTAAACACAGATTTAATAGTAATAAGTCCAAAAAGATGCGGAATTGCCTATTTGTTGTTTTTTGAAAAACATGAATATTTTTCTTTTTAATATAAATTAAAAAGTGAGCCCGTTATTCGGCATTAGAAGCCAATCATGGCTCATTGTCGTGGTCTGCTAAGCCTCTGATGTCTGCGCACAACCAATCATAAAGGAAGATTCCCCTTTCTGCATACTACCCATGTGCACTTATATGAATGTGTATGTGCATGTGCAGTCAAAGGGTACGTGAAAGAGCGGATTCTTTTCTGTAGGTAGTGTCGGTACATAATCCGTTCTGCACATGCGCAGATGATGTCATGATGGTGTCATGATGATGTCATGATGATGTCATGATGATGTAATGATGATCGAGGATTTACAACACTGCACGATCTGTTCCAATAGACAGTTAAAGAAAGTCTGTTCGCCTCCACCGCAAAGCTAACATTAATTTAGCTAACAGCTAATTCGGCTAACTGCTAGCTGAGACAGCGTGTAAAAGACCCTCAAAGGTTAAAATAACCGTTTAAATATACAACAGCTGTCAGTTCTACTTTACTTGTGCTCATTTAAAATACAATCACCAATGCTTGTCTTTGTTATTACTGTAAAGTCTTAATTTTGCTGGAGCTGCTTTCCCCGCTGTTTAGTTTGAGTAACGTTATTTTAGGCTGAATCAAGCAGTCAGCTAGCGGTTAGCTGAGTTAGCTGTTAGCTAAACTAGCGTCGTTAGCTTCCCGGTGGCGGCTAACAGCAGACCGCTACTGTGGAACAGATCGTGCAGTGTCGTAAATCCTCGTACATCGTGATTATCATCTGCACATGTGCAGAACGGATCGTGTATAGACAGGTAGTATGCAGGATGAGATTTCAAACACTGATTTCAGTTTTCCCAGCAGGCTCGGGGTGCGTTTGGTCTTCGCGCCCCTGCGTCTGGCTTCCTCACCTGGGATGACAGAGATGGTTTTGAGCGCTCGCAGCACCCTGAAGGTCCTTAAGGCTGACACATTACCCAGGTCCACAAACTCAGTCACATATCTGCAACGAGGCGGGAGACACAAGCACAAGAACAGACACACACAGAGGGGTGTGACACACTGAGCAACACAGAGGGACAGAGGGACAGAGGACAGAAGACAGAGAGAGAGAGACACTAGAGACAGAGACATCGACGTCTAAGACGGGAAAGGCAGTCGGGCAAAAGTTGCTCACACGGATATAAACTGGAGAAAAGAGCACACTGTAAGAAATTTAGCGTAAGATTTACAGTAAGTTCCTGTGAGTTGTTTTTCACAGTAAAGGTACCGTACGTCCATTTATAGTATTCTATGTTTTTATGTAAACTGCAAAACAATTACACAAAACATTAGAAAAAAAAAAGTAAAAATACAGTAGTTTACTGTACTATTTACAGTACTATAGTGGCTGTATGGGGATTTATTACAGTAATGCTTTGACTACTGAGTTTATTTATTTCTGTCTCTGTCTTTCCTTTTATCTTTCTATCTGTCTCTGTCTTTCCTTCTTTCTGTCTCTCCTATCTTTCAATCTGTCGGTCTTTCTGTCTGTCTTTCTGTCTCTTTCTCTCTGTCTTTCCTTCTATCTTTCTATCTGTCTCTGTCTTTCTGTCTTTCTGTCTCTCCTATCTTTCTATCTGTCGGACTTTCTGTCTGTCTTTCTCTCTGTCTTTCCTTCTATCTTTCTATCTGTCTCTGTCTTTCTGTCTTTCCTTCTTTCTGTCTCTCCTATCT
>NC_048428.1:22102530-22105952 GCF_013103735.1 Etheostoma cragini
TCTCTCTGTCTTTCCTTCTATCTTTCTATCTGTCTCTGTCTTTCTGTCTTTCCTTCTTTCTGTCTCTCCTATCTTTCTATCTGTCTCTGTCTTTCCTTCTTTCTGTCTCTCCTATCTTTCTGTCTGTCTTTCTGTCTTTTTCTCTCTGTCTTTCCTTCTATCTTTCTATCTGTCTCTGTCTTTCTGTCTTTCCTTCTATCTTTCTATCTGTCTCTGTCTTTCTGTCTCTCCTATCTTTCTATCTGTCGGTCTTTCTGTCTCTTTCTCTCTGTCTTTCCTTCTATCTTTCTATCTGTCTCTGTCTTTCTGTCTTTCCTTCTTTCTGTCTCTCCTATCTTTCTGTCTGTCTCTGTCTTTCCTTCTTTCTGTCTCTCCTATCTTTCTGTCTCTGTCTTTCCTTCTTTCTGTCTCTCCTATCTTTCTATCTGTCTTTCTGTCTTTTTCTCTCTGTCTTTCCTTCTATCTTTCTATCTGTCTCTGTCTTTCTGTCTTTCCTTCTTTATGTCTCTCCTATCTGTTTGTCTGTCTGTCTTTTTGTATGTCCTTTCTGTCTCTGTCTTTCCTTCCTTCCCTTTTATTTTTCTATCTGTGTCTGTCTGTCTTCCCTTCTATTCTATCTTTCTCTGTCTTTCTGTCTGTCTCTTTCTTGCTTTCCATCGTTCTGTCTGTCTTTCTGTAAAAATACAGTAGTTTACTTTACTATTTACAGTAGTGTGGTGGCTTTATTGTGACTTTTTATTTTACAGTAGTACTTAGACTACTGTGATTTCTACTGTAACACTTATACTACTGTGATGTTGTCATGGTGACAGGTTGTAATGTACCTTTACCGCAAGCTACTGTAAAACCATATCCAGTAGTGTTACTGTGAAATCTACAGTAATAACTGGAGATTTCAGACATAATTTAGACACACTTTCCTCTCTACTGTTCCCCATCTCCAGTTTGTGGCTCGTGTGTTCAGCTTTTTGGGACTTTTTCCTTCTTCACTGTGTCGTCAGTTCAGATCAGGTGATTGCACAGGTGACTCCTGATTGGGCGGCGAATGGGAAGTGGGCGGGACACGGCAGACATGGGACGGACAAAAGAGGACGTTCACGACGACGTTAACAATGACGAGTGTTTGGGATGGGGGGGCGGGACCCGGGACGCCCCCTGGTGGAGGTGAGGCCTTACCTGGGATGACTGAGATAGTTTTCAGGGCTCTCAGCACCCTAAAGGTTCGCAGCGCCTGCAGGTTCCCTACTTTGATAAACTCTGTTAACAGCCTGTAGGGGGCAGTGTGGCGGTTGTCAACATACAACAGAGGAAGAAAGACATAACAAGGTCTGAAAATACTGAGGTGATTCCCAAAATATAAAGTCACTTTACTAAGAAGGGGCCACACTGGAAAATAGACAGACATATTCAGATTATTAAAATGCTGTTATTTCACCCAAAAATGCAAATACCTTTGAGTATTATTTAGTATTATTGCATCTATCTGCTCTTACACTTTGGTTGACATAAAGCCCCCAAAAAGTCCCCAAAAGGCCGAGAAAAGTGACAAAAACATCGGGAAAAAACTTGTGTAGAATGTAGAGAATTTTGAAAAAAGTGGCAAAAAAACTTTGGAAAAGGGCAAAAAAAACAGCAAAATACTCAGAAAAAATGGGCCAAAAAAACAGTTTAAAAAAAGTTTTAAAAAAAGCAGCTGGTCGAGTATTTATCGTGAACCTAAATTGATACGGGGGCCGGATCAAAATCTGCAAGGGGCCGGATTAAGGCCCGCGGCCCTCGAGTTTGACACGTGTGTTGGAGCATCAAACAATCAGGTCTTAACCCTCGTTAAGCCATTTTGAGCCTTGTTACTAGTAGGCTATAAAATAGCGATTTATTTTAATTTAGCAGCTAACGTTGGCAGCTAACCACCGGTTAGCGGTAGCTTGGTTCAAGCTAGAGACAGATTCAACTAAACCAGATCCCAGACATCGATCGATACACACGCGTTATTAACCCCGAGGTTCGTGGAACTGTCCTTTAAAGTCAACCTTGAGCCAGTAAGGTTGACTTTAAAGGACTGAGATCAGCAACAACAGGATTTATAAAGCCCAGTTATCAATGCCAGGTTCTTCTCTGCCCTTCAGAGCAAATCCAGAAGGACGCCAGGGGACGGCGGCCATTTTGGTCCCCCCAGTTAGATGGCGTTATCTGATCTCGAGCCGTTAACGGCTCATATTTCACCGACGTTGACTAGCAGGCTGATTGAATTACAGTGTGTGTGGGGGGGGGGCAGGCGTTTAGAACCAGCGACAACAGAGACACTTCTAACCAGAGGGGTCTTGTAAGGAGTCACAGCGGTTTCTCTGTCATCCAGAATGCATGGGCTCCACGTGGAAATGGAGCCCGTACAGCAAGAGAAGAAGAAGAAGAAGAAGAAGAAGAAGAAGAAGAAGAAGAAGAAGAAGAAGAAGAAGACGACCTGGTTGTATTGTGTACAGACCAAGGGTGTAACTTTGGGATTAACATTGGTGGGGGCTAAGATCTCAACCTGTCTTGCAAGTCCATTTGGTTCATCAGTCAATATATATATATATACATACACACACACACACACACACACACACACACACACACACACACACACACACATATTGGGCCCTTTCTGCATCAAGTTATGGTGCAAATGTCTAAAATGTATATGCATGTGTATGCATGTGTATATCTACAGTATATGTACGTATATGAAGCATATGTACATATGCATGTGTATATGGTTGTGTATATGTATGAGTGTATTATGTGTATATATGGTTGTGTATGTACACATATACATAAGTAAATAATTAAATTGTTGTATGACTAAAGTAGATAAAGTGTGTTGGACTGGAAACATTTCCTAACTTCTTCCTACTTCTTTATATCAGAAATTTGGGTTTCTTTCAAACAAATTTTCCAAATAAGTAACGTGGATGGTTCCCAACAACACTCCTCACACGTTAAATAAATAATCTGGTCACTACTTTCATTGAATTTGGGTGTTTTTTTGTCAATGTTATAGCATTTGGAGAAAGAACATTGATAAAACAACTTTTTAAAAAATGTCAATAAAAGTGACAAAAATGGGAATAAAGTGACAGAAAAAGCTTTAAAGATTTAGGGAAAAACCCACAAAAATTTCAAAAGGCTCAAAAAAAAGTTCACAAATGTTAAAAAAGTGAAAAAAATCATTGGAGGAAAGCCCAAAAAAAGGGTCGAAAAAGACGACCAGAACATTAAAAGCAATGCTGTGAAAATGGCCGACGCGTCTGGAGCGGCCGGTCTGGTGACTGGGCAGCCATTAACATGTCGTTAGACCGGCAATATGAGGAACACAGGGGCGGGACTGGAGGTGTGTGTGTGTGTGTGTGTGTGTGTGTGTGTGTGTGTGTGTGTGTGTGTGG
>NC_048428.1:22106052-22109234 GCF_013103735.1 Etheostoma cragini
GGGGACAACATGAAGACAACATGGGGACAACATGGGGACAACATGAAGACAACATGGGGACAACATGAAGACAACATGAGGACGACATGTGGACAACAAGACAACACATGGCTAAGAAGACATCTGGACGCGTGTGTAGAGTCAGCCGAACCAGACGTCTGCTTTAAAGCTGCTTTCATGGTGAACTGGTCCTTTAAGTGAAGCCGTGTTTCAGGTCCTCCGGATCCCGTTGTGCAGCTCGTCCGCTGCACCCACTCGGGTCAACTATTGATCCCATTGGTTCATTGGGATCGTTTATCTTCCCACCGGCGTCCTCGGCTGCCCACCCCCCCCCCCCAACACACACCCCCGCCCCCCCGATTGATTGCCACCGGATCGCTAACCAAACCGCAGTGATTTCCCATCAGTCAGTCAATTACCGAGGTGGACGGGTCACACTCTCTCTCTCTCTCGCCTCCTGGAGCTGCAAACGACAGGCTGCAGAGGGGGCGTGTGTGTGTGTGTGTGTGTGTGTGTGTGGGGGGGTGTGTGGGGGGGGGGGGTGTGTGGGGGTGTGTGTGGGGGGGGGCGAGGTGAGGTGGCTTCTGGGGCTTCTGCCCTAAATGTGTTCTCCGCACATTTCAATTCTTGAAAATATGATAAATGATAATAATAATTCTTAAATGAATTATATTACATTTGAACCCTTTTCAACCAAAGGGCCCAAAAATAACATGGATGATTCCATTCAACGGTCTCCAGGTAACATTAATGATTCCTTTCATTGAATTTTTTTTTTTTTTTTTTTTAATCCTATAGCATTATTTTAATGGTTTCCAAACCGTACCGGGACTAAACTCTGACATCTTCCCATCTGAGATCCACTCAACGTCCTCTGATCTTCACTACTTGTCAATGTAATTTATCATCTCTGCCTTTTTAACTAAAACCTTATGTATAATTTGATATAAAAGAGGTTTGTTGACCATGAATTCCAAGAATAAGTGTAAAAAGTGCCAAATAAATCAGAAAAAGCGACAAAAACATTGGAAAAGCCCAGAAAAATGTTAATTTTACATTTTTACCTGGAAGGACGAGTTCATGTCTAACGCGAAACACCTTCAACACAAGAGTAAAAATCCACATGAATTAAATCAAATCTTCATTTTTAACCATCCTGACCACGAGTGTCCAACCAGTGGTGCAGTCTAATGTATTGTAATGGGTATACTGTACTGTATATGTACATATCTCTATCTATCCATCTATCCATCCATCTCCATATCTATCTATCATCTATCTCCATATCTTTCCATCTATCTCCATATCTATCCATCTATCTATCCATCTATCTATCCATCTATCCATCCATCTATCCATCCATCTCCATATCTCCATATCTATCTATCCATCTATCTCCATATCTATCCATCTATCTATCCATCCATCTCCATATCTATCTATCCATCTATCTCCATATCTATCTATCATCTATCTCCATATCTATCTATCCATCTATCTCCATATCTATCTATCATCTATCTCCATATCTATCTATCATCTATCTCCATATCTATCTATCCATCTATCTCCATATCTTTCCATCTATCTCCATATCTATCTATCCATCTATCCATCCATCTATCTCCATATCTATCCATCTATCTCCATATCTATCTATCCATCTATCCATCCATCTATCTCCATATCTATCCATCTATCTCCATATCTATCCATCCATCTATCTCCATATCTTTCCATCTATCTCCATATCTATCTATCCATCCATCTCCATATCTATCCATCCATCTATCTCCATATCTATCCATCTATCTCCATATCTATCTATCCATCTCCATATTTATCCCTCCATCCATTCATCCAAACCCAGTACCTTCTTGCTGTGAGGCCAACCATTGGGCCACGATGTTGCATTTAAAATGTGATCATGGTTTTGCTTGATTTGATGATTTCTATCATGACTAAGGAGCTTTATTTTTCATCGCGGGGCATTATGTCAACAGAAACGCGACAAAAGTTGAAAGAAGCCACAAAAAATGTCAAAAAAAAGAGACATACAGTCAAAGATATTTGACTTTCTCAATGAAATAAAAGCACATCAGTAAACTATGAATGTCTGGCCCTTCATGTCAGTCTGATTTTCCAGTGTTGCTCTAAGGGAAGTTGAGCCCTGTGCCCCCCCCCCCCACCCCCGATGTGAGGAGAGTGCAGATTTGAGCTGCCCATGCTCAGATGTGTTTACGACATAACTGTCTTACTGAAATTAGTGAAATCCATCCATGAAATAATAAACTTCTCTCATTACAAACAATAACAGTAGATGGAAATCATTTCAGAAAGGTGGTTGATTGATGCTAACGTTAGCTCAAAACACCATTCAACTGACAGCCTTTGTTGTATTTGATAGCTAGCTTGTAGCTAAGCTAACAGTCATTTCAAAAGGTTTTAGCTATCTACCCACCCACCTCTTTATAGTAGACAATTTTAAGATGTGACCAGAGACAACGGATGAAAAACAGCCGTTTGGCTAATTCTGGTGCATTTACAGCAATGTTAATTAATCTACATTGTCCCTGTCAAATAAATTATTAAAATAAAACAATATTGTTGATTGCTAATGTTAGCTCAAAACACCATTCAACTGACAGTATTTGTTGGGTTTGATGCTAACTTGTAGCTAAGCAAGCAGTCATTTCAAAAACATTTTAGCTATCCATGATAGCTTGATTGCTAACAATAGCTAGAAACACCATTCAACTGACGGTCTTCGTTGTGTTTGATGCTAATTGTAGCTAAGCTAGCAGTCATTTCAAAAACATTTTAGCCATCCATGATAGCTTGATGGCTAACGATTGCTCAAAACACCATTCAACTGACAGCCTTTGTTGTGTTTGATGCTAACTTGCCGCTAAGCTAGCAGTCATATCAAAAATGTTGTAGATATCTATGGTTGTTTGGTTGCTAACGTTAGTTCGAAACACCATTCAACTGACAGCCTTTGTTGTGTTTGATGCTAACTTGTTGCTAAGCTAGCAGTGAACCAACTTGGTGAAGTAGGTCCATTTTCACTGTGTTGACGTTACAGAAGTCTCCCGTTAGCATCTTATATGCTACTCGCTGCAAAGGGACGCATGCGTGACTCAGATCTGCCCTCTCCTCACATCGGGGGGGGGGGGGGGGGG
>NC_048428.1:22110729-22112183 GCF_013103735.1 Etheostoma cragini
CACACACACACACACACACACACACACAGACAGACAGACAGACAGACAGACAGACAGACAGACAGACAGACAGACAGATAGACACACACACACACACACACACACACACCCCTACCCTCTTGTCTTTGAAGTAGTACTGGTCGATGTCCTCCAGGGGGACGCCCACCAGATGAGACGGGATGTCGGCGAAGATGCGCGGCAGCTGTTTTCCCGCCTCCAGGTCGGGCCGGCACCGGGGGGGCACCAGGTCGCCCAGGTCCTGACACGCATACACACACAAAACACACACACACGCACAACATCACCACCTCCGGAGCACATCAACATCTGCATGCCGAACATCGCTTCTTTTTACTCGGATTTGTAGCTCCGAATATTTCCTCTTTCATCTCATCTTCCATCCTATAATAATAATAATAATATTAATGCTAATAATGCTAATAAGCAGTGGTGGAATTTAACTGTATAGCAGAGATGTTCTGGTCCGATACCGGAACCGGAAAAGCCTCCGATACTACCTAAAGTACTGGTATCGTAGCGGCGATGTACTCATCCGCTACCACGTAACTTAGCAACCAAATAAAAACTACTTCAAATTGACCCGTTTTATAGTGTTTTGTAGCAGAAATATGGATTTATTTCAACCAAATTGCCTCAGAATAACAAGGACGCTTCCATAGATTCTTCAGGTTAAATCAATGATTAATGATCAATTGATTTTTGGGGTGTTTTATTGAATCGGATAGCATTTGACTTCCTCTTTCATCTCCATCTTCCATCCCATAATGATGCTAATAGGCAGTGGTGGAGTTTAACTATTTACCAGAGATGTTCTGATATAAGCCTCCGACACTACCTAAAGTACTGGTCTCGTAGCGGCGAGCAACTCATAAGATCTACTTTTCACCCTTGTGTTGTCCTGGGGTCAAGGTCAAGTTCAAGGTCATGACCTTTATTTGTCCCCGAGGGGCGATTCGTTTGGCTGCAGTAGCAAAGAAGTTGACATGACGACAACATGGATTTAAAATCCAGGATAAGACCAAATGGGGAAATAAATACCACATTAAAGGGTTAAATCCCGGTGTCTTATGTGCAGATGTTACCTGTTCTTTAGAGTTAATCAGAGAGATAGCAGCAGGTACGAAGGAGGATCTCTGTTAGTTTTGGTTGGTGGCCGACTGAAGCGGGAACCAGAGGGCAGCATCTTAAATCCCCCATTTTTTGGGGTGAGACCTAGCGGCCATGATGGATTCTGCCTTTTAAAGCCCATGTCCATCGATCAGATCAGTTGGTGTCATCTGCTGAATCCCATCGTTATGACTTTGTGTTTTAACGTGTCTCACCCGGCTATGGTAGGTGCTCTTCCTCCTGGTAGTGTGTGTGTGTGTGTACCTCCTGGTAGTGTGTGTGTGTGTGTGTCTGTGTGTGTGTGTGTGTGTGTGTGTGTGTGTGTG
>NC_048428.1:22114783-22117894 GCF_013103735.1 Etheostoma cragini
ACACACATATGCAGAGGTGTGTGCATGAGAGTGTGTGTGTGTGTTTCTATTCATATAACACAACATATTCATTTCCTACATTTTTCATATAGTCATGTTCAGGCTTCCACCACCAACTCTCCTGGAATTTATACATGAATGTGTCCCGTATTATACATGCACCTTTATAATCAATCGTAAAACACACACACACACACACACACACACACACAAGCACGCACGATGCATAAACATGTCAATAGAATCTGATTTTATCTTATAAGATAAAAAAAGATTCATTTTTCATTTTTAATAAAACATTAACTTAACATGTTAAAAATCAACTTTACTAAAACTAAACTAGAGTCCTTAAACACACCACCAGGAACAGATGATCAGATCTGTCCTAAGCGTTAAGGTGTGTGTGTGTGTGTGTGTGCATGTGTGTGTGTGCATGTGCGTGTGTGCGTGTGTGTGCATGTGTGTGTGTTGTGTGTTCACAGCCACATAACTTGGCGTAGATGCTTGCATATTCTATCCTCCTTTATTTTCATAACATTTCAGCTATTCATCAGCTACAGTATGTGCCTCTCTCGCCCTTCTGCTGTGTGTGTGTGTGTGTGTGTGTGTGTGTGTGTGTGTGTGTGTGTGTGTGTGTGTGTGTGTGTGTGTGTTAACAGAGTGCCCACACGCTTGGCTTGCTCTTTTCCCCTCCAAGCTTTTCTCTCAACCCCTGGCAAGGCTCTCCCTTTCCCCTTCTCTCCCTCTCTCATTGCCTCGTTCTCTCTCTCTCTCTCTCTCTCTCTCTCTCTCTCTCATTCTGTGTCTCTCTCTCTCTCTCTCTCTCCCTCCCACCCTCCTTCACTCTTGTTCCCTCCTTCCATCGGCCTTGTTACCAAATCATGTCTGAAGCACGTTCGTGAAATAAGGCCAAACTACTAAAATACTGGAATCATTCAACAAAGTACACCCTGATAATAATAATAATAATAATAATAATAATAATAATAATAATAAAAAACTGCACGCATACCAGTGATGTTGAGTAAAACACTAAATATATAAAGTCTATAGCCACAAAACGCAGAAGCAATGTAGTGGAAACAAAAGACCCTCAGCGAGTCTTCGTCCCTCTTTAAATCCAAACCAGGACCTTTTCCTGAACGTAACGAGACGTTTTGGCTTCTAAACGTAGCCGTCATCGCCGCGTGACGCTCACTTTTTTTAAAATCGGGTTAACTCGACTGCCACAGCTGCTGAAAAGACGCCACCTGGCGGGCGCCGACGGAGATTTTTAGCCGGCGTCACGTGTGACCAGACGGCGGCCGCCGAACTTCGTACGATATCCTACAAACCCCGTAATGACAACGCGACAGAGTGAAGCATTCTTGAGCGTGCTATGTACTCAGGTGGAAAGTACAGAAGAGGTAATATTCTGCCGGGACATTGTCCGTTTTTTCTACAGATTTCATTCTTACAGTGAAGACATTTGATGATGTCATCTTGGGATATTTTCGGCATTTTCTGACTTTTTATGGCCCAAACAGTCAGCACAAAAATGGACAACGAAAATCGTTATTGGTCCGATTTTAGTTTTGCACCAGATATCTCCCAAAAAAAGCAGAAGGGGCTAACTCTCAGGGGGTAGGGGGGTCACTCAGAGACCAATCCCATCAGCGGCTGATACGCAGCAGCAGATACGCAGCGGCTGATACGCAGCAGCTGATACGCAGCAGCTGATATGCAGCAGCAGCTGATATGCAGCAGCTGATAGGCAGAGGCTGATAGGCAGAGGCTGATATGCAGCAGCTGACATGCAGCGGCTGATATGCAGCAGCTGACATGCAGCAGCAGACATGCAGCAGCAGCTGATATGCAGCAGCAGCTGATATGCAGCAGCTGATATGCAGCAGCAGCTGATATGCAGCAGCAGCTGATATGCAGCAGCTGCTGATATGCAGCAGCTGCTGATATGCAGCAGCAGCTGATATGCAGCATCTGATATGCAGCAGCAGCTGATATGCAGCAGCAGCTGATATGCAGCAGCTGCTGATATGCAGCAGCTGATATGCAGCAGCTGATATGCAGCAGCAGCTGATATGCAGCAGCTGATATGCAGCAGCAGCTGATATGCAGCAGCTGATATGCAGCAGCTGATATGCAGCAGCTGATATGCAGCAGCAGCTGATATGCAGCAGCAGCTGACATGCAGCAGCAGCTGACATGCAGCAGCTGATATGCAGCAGCTGATATGCAGCGGCTGATATGCAGCAGCAGCTGATATGCAGCAGCAGCTGACATGACGCAGCAGCTGACATGCAGCAGCAGCTGACATGCAGCAGCAGCTGATATGCAGCAGCTGATATGCAGCAGCAGCTGATATGCAGCGGCTGACATGCAGCGGATGACATGCAGCAGCAGCTGACATACAGCGGCTGATATGCAGCAGCGGGTGATATGCAGCGGGTGATATGCAGCGGGTGATATGCAGCAGCAGCTGATATGCAGCAGCTGATATGCAGCAGCAGATACGCAGGACCCTCAATTCAATTAGCCTGAGAGCAGAAGAAGCATTTTGTCAGCGCGGTGCTGTTGGCGGAGCAGACCGCCCGCTGCCCGGTGAAGGGAAATGATTCACTGAGATCAGGCGGACAGCCAAGCAGAGCTGGCAGAGGACCACCGGGACAGTTTCCCTTCAGGACTGGAGGGGGGGGTGTGTGTGTGTGGTGGGGGGGGGGGGTGACCCTGACTTGCAGACGCCTCCGTGCGTCATGTCCAAAGCTCCACGTTAGCAGACAAACCTTCACACCTACACTGTAAATAATGGCTGTGTAATCTCCAGTTATTTCCTTTAGATTTCACAGTAACACTGCTGGACAGGGTTTTACAGTAGAACGCTGTAAAGGTACATTACAGCCTTGTTGCCACGACAACATCACAGTAGTATAAGTATTACAGTTGAGATCACAGTAGTCCAAGTATTACTGTCAAAAAACAACCACAACATAGCCACTATAGTACTTTAAATAGTAAAGGAAACTACTGTATTTTTACAGAAAGACAGAGACAGAAAGAAAGAACACATACACACACACACACACACACACACACACACACACACACACACACACA
>NC_048428.1:22119610-22121257 GCF_013103735.1 Etheostoma cragini
ATATAAAGAGACTTCAGATACAGTATTAGGGACCACTAAGGTCTATATAAAGAGACTTCAGATACAGTATTTGGGGACTTTGAAGGGTTTAGGCGTCCTTCCATAAGAAAATGTCATTTCCTTATGTATTGAGCTTCTCTTTGTAGTCGGTTTGTGTGTCTTTGTGTTTAGTTTGTGTGTCTTTGTGGTAGTTTCACGTCTGTTTTTCACAACATTAGGGACCGATATTATCTCCATATCCTGTTAGAAAAGCTAGAGCAGATCATAAAGAAGTAACACTCAGAAAGCTCAGAGACGAAACTCGCAATCACTACATCTGAAAAGTCTTTTAGTGATTTATATTGGTCGTAAGTGCTTCTAACGGCAGGAAACGCTGTAATCTGATGGAGGAAGAGAGGAAGTAGTTTACCAAAGACAACGCACAGAAATCCTAGAAGAAGAAAATGACCCCATGAGCCGCAATAAAAAAGACTAAGAACGCAGAACATGATCAACAATTAACATTACTCACGCTTGGTCACTGGCTTATATACATATTTATGCTTTTGTCATTTTTTTCCGACGTTTTTGTCACTTTTCCGATGTTTTTGTAATTTCTTCCGACGTTTTTTTGTCACTTTGACGTCTTTTTTTTCAAAGTTTTATGTCACTTTGTCCAACATTTTTGTCACTTTGTCCGACGTTTTTTGTCATTTCTTCCCCACGTTTTTGTCACTTTTTCCGACGATTTTGTCACTTTGTCCGATGTTTTTGTAATTTTTTCCGACGTTTTTTTGTCACTTTGACGTCATTTTTTAAAAAGTTTTTTGTCACTTTGTCCGACGTTTTTTGTCATTTCTTCCCTTAGTTTTTGTCGTTTCTTTCCTACGTTTTTGTAACTTTGTCCCTTCGTTTGTCGTTTTTTTCCGACGTTTTTGTCACTTTGTCCGACGTTTTTGTCATTTTTTTCGACATTTTTGTAACTTTGTCCGACGTTTTTCTAATTTTGTCCCTTAGTTTTTGTCGTTTTTTTCCGACGTTTTTGTAACTTTGTCTCTTCGTTTGTCGTTTTTTTCCGAAGTTTTTGTCACTTTGTCCGACGTTTTTGTCATTTCTTCTGACGTTTTTTTGTCACTTTGACGTCATTTTGTTCTAAGTTTTATTGTCACTTTGTCCAAAAATAATTTCACTTTGTCCAACGTTTTTGTCATTTTCTTCCGACGTCTTTGTCACTTATTGACTATAAGAAACATGCAATAATACAGACATTTTCGTCATTTGTTTTCCGACTTTTTTGTCACTTTGTCCGACGTTTTTGTCATTTCTTCCCAAGTTTTATTGTCACTCCTTCTGAAGTTTTAGTAATTTTTTCCGACGTTTTTGTCACTTATTGACTATAAGAAACATGCAATAATACAGTCAAAGATAATTTACTTTTTTAATTTGTTTTGAAAGCACTTTTCAATTTTTCTAAATCTGTAAAATTAAACACAACATGTTATAAAAGCAGTGATGAAGTACTTGCAATTGTACATCCAGTACTTTTGGGGTAATTTGGTTAAAAAGATAATTTGTTTATCATTGATTGTAGACATTTTGGGAAGTTTCCAAAAACAGAGAGGTGGTTGGTTGCCATGTTGACGTGGGTGCCAGGTTTGAGGTTACACC
>NC_048428.1:22121357-22122363 GCF_013103735.1 Etheostoma cragini
CCGACCCGAGCCCACAGTACCCGACCCGAGCCCACAGTACCCGACCCGAGCCCACAGTACCCGACCCGAGCACGACGGCACTTGACTCAAATCCGACGGTATCCGACCTAAACCCAACAATAACCGACCCGTGCCCAACGGTACCCTAGCCCGACGGTCTCCGACCTGAGCCCAACGGTACCCTAGCCCGACGGTACCCAATCCAAGCCTAACGGTACCGGATTAGCCACTCAACAACCCCAAGCTAAAGTGCCCTTATTATTCTTATATATTATAGATAGACATACTGTACATCTGCACCCCCATCTTATCTTCTTCACTTCTAATCTATAGGTTTACACATATTTTTTATATATAGATCGATCTATCTATCTATCTATCTATCTATCTATCTATCTATCTATATATAGAGATATATATCTATATATAGAGATATATATATAAACTCCGAGACCTTTACCTTACAAATATGAGTTGATTTGTGTAAAAAATAAAAATAAACAAATCACAAATAACTTCACATAAAACACAACTTAGCTCATTCATCATTCTACCAAAAACACTACAAACAAGCAAGGACGTGCATGAATAAATAATCTTTTTTATGAGTTATTTCCCTCTTTCTTCAGTAGTATTTCTCATTCATTTTGTTTGTTTGAATACTTTCTTCCAGTCTGCTGTTGCAGACCATGACGGGGGCTTAAAGCTCTTCGGTCTCGCTCTCTGTTTGTAGCTCGGAGTGTAATCGAGGAACGAGGACCGACGGGGGAAGATACTTCTGTGTGAAGAAAACACGCTGAACACACACACACACACACACACACACACACACACACACACACACACGTACAGTAGACAGGATACAGTAACACATCCTCGCCCCCCCCACCCCGGGTGGTTACGCGTTTGAAAACATGAAGAAGCGAGGAAAGACAGAAGGAACATGAAAAAAAACAACAAAGAAGTGACACACTCGGTGCGTGTGTGTGTGTGTGTGTGTGTGTGT
>NC_048428.1:22122463-22123758 GCF_013103735.1 Etheostoma cragini
TGTGTGTGTGTGTATATAAGTGTGTGTGTGTGTGTGTGTGTGTGTGTGTGTGCAGGCGGGGGTCTAGGTGTCATTTAAAGTTTAACTTTAACTACATTTTCCTGATGATTATAATTACTTTACGAACCATTTTTAATGCAGGACTTTTACTGCTATTAGTACTTTAATCTAAGTAAAGGCTCTGAATACTTCTTCAGTGGTGTATTAGTACTAAATGGTCTGAATACTTCTTCAGTGGTGTATTAGTACTAAATGGTCTGAATACTTCTTCATTGTGGTAATAGTACTAAAGTGTCTGAATACTTCTTCAGTGTGGTATTAGTACTAAATGGTCTGAATACTTCTTCAGTGTGGTATTAGTACAAAAGTGTCTGAATACTTCAGTGTGGTATTAGTACTTTTATTTGAATACATCTTCAGTGTGGTAATAGTAATTTTATCTGAATACTTCTTCATTGTGGTATTAGTACTTTTATCTGCACACTTCTTCAGTGTGGTATTAGTACTTTTATCTGAATACTTCTTCAGTGTGGTATTAGTACTAAATGGTCTGAATACTTCTTCAGTGTGGTATTAGTACTAAATGGTCTGAATACTTCTTCAGTGTGGTAATAGTACTAAAGTGTCTGAATACTTCTTCATTGGTGTATTAGTACTAAATGGTCTGAATACTTCTTCAGTGTGGTATTAGTACTAAATGGTCTGAATACTTCTTCATTGTGGTAATAGTACTAAAGTGTCTGAATACTTCTTCAGTGTGGTATTAGTACTAAATGGTCTGAATACTTCTTCAGTGTGGTATTAGTACAAAAGTGTCTGAATACTTCAGTGTGGTATTAGTACTTTTATTTGAATACATCTTCAGTGTGGTAATAGTAATTTTATCTGAATACTTCTTCATTGTGGTATTAGTACTTTTATCTGCACACTTCTTCAGTGTGGTATTAGTACTTTTATCTGCACACTTCTTCAGTGTGGTATTAGTACTTTTATCTGAATACTTCTTCAGTCTGGTATTAGTACTAAATGGTCTGAATACTTCTTCAGTGTGGTAATAGTACTAAAGTGTCTGAATACTTCTTCAGTGTGGTATTAGTACTAAATGGTCTGAATACTTCTTCAGTGTGGTATTAGTACTAAAGTGTCTGAATACTTCTTCAGTGGTGTATTAGTACTAAATGGTCTGAATACTTCTTCAGTGGTGTATTAGTACTAAAGTACCACTAAGGTCTATATAAAGAGACTTCAGATCCAGTATTAGGGACCACTAAGGTCTATATAAAGAGACTTCAGAT
>NC_048428.1:22124129-22124301 GCF_013103735.1 Etheostoma cragini
CTATATAAAGAGACTTCAGATACAGTATTTGGGGACCACTAAGGTCTTTATAAAGAGACTTCAGATACAGTATTAGGGGACCACTAAGGTCTATAAGAGACTTCAGATACAGTATTTGGGGACCACTAAGGTCTTTATAAAGAGACTTCA
The DNA here is from genome assembly GCF_013103735.1 of Etheostoma cragini. Lineage (NCBI taxonomy): Eukaryota > Metazoa > Chordata > Actinopteri > Perciformes > Percidae > Etheostoma > Etheostoma cragini. The sequence goes on from NC_048428.1 coordinate 22,124,280, forward strand.
GATACAGTATTAGGGACCACTA
>NC_048428.1:22124401-22125597 GCF_013103735.1 Etheostoma cragini
CCCCCCCGGTTAAGGTCCGACCTGCAGCCTCCCCGGTTGGGGTCCAACCTGCAGCTCCCCCGGTTCGGGTCCGACCTGCAGCCTCCCCGGTTGGGGGCCAACCTGCGGCCCCCGACCTGCAGCCCCCCCAGTTCGGGTCCGACCTGCACCCCTCTGTGTGTCACCCCCCATGTCTCTCCCACCTTTCCTGTCTTTTGTCCGCCACGCTGCAACAACGGGACCAAAGTTACATCTCTAACAATGAGTACATTATATTAAAATGAGGCTTCCACGCCGAGTCACACCGACCTCGGTGCACAACCCGCCGCGCCAACATTTAAAGTGAAAAGATATGCGGGCCGGATCATCAAAACCTGCGAGGGCCCAGATTTGGCCCCCCGGGCCGTGAGTTTGTGCTTTTAAATTAAAAACATCAACAACAAGCACTCTGCCTCTAAATCCGCTCGTGATGCTATTTAAAGTCCGACAGCAACAAACTAACAGGAAGTGTCTGACTCCATCCTTCCCTTCATCTCCGTCCATCAGCCTCGGCTCTCCTGCGTCTGACCTTTCATAACGGAGCAGATTAATGCCCCCATGCTGCCTGATGATGAGGAGGAGACACAGCGAGAGCAACAGAAGAGGCAATAACAATAAACCCGTCATGAGTCGGAAACAAACGACGCGGCTCTGTGTCTCGGAGGGGTCTATTTAAGGGATCGGACGACTCGGCTTGCCAGCAACGCTGTCTGCCGATTGGCTCTGTGGTGTTTCTGAGCTCCTGTATCTGGGCTCCCTGTCCCACGCCGAGGTGCCGGTGTCTCTGCTGGACTCCGGCCCAGACTGGGAGACGGGCAGCAAGGCGCCGGCCAAGCGCTGGTCCAGGTTTTTGGCGGCGGTCGACGTGGTCTTCTCTTCTGGCTCGCGGCCCCGCCGTTTTCTTTTGAGGTCCTGAAAGGGGACGTCGAGGTGGTGTAACGGCGGCCGTGACGGAGGGCGGCGGTCCGCCAACAGCTGACTGCGTTCCAGGAGAGAACAAAAAAAAGACAAAAACATCCTATAGGAACGCACCGGCTCATTACCCAGCATGCTCGGGATGAAAGGCAAAGAACCACCTCGGACATTGTTCTGTCTCTCATCACCAAAGCATTGTTGGATGGGACTGTTGTGTGTGTGTGTGTGTGTGTGTGTGTGTGTGTGTGTGTGTGTGTGTGAGG
>NC_048428.1:22125697-22126423 GCF_013103735.1 Etheostoma cragini
AGGGACCCGGTCTCTTGGACCCGGTCTCAGGGACCCGGTCTCTGGGACCCGGTCTCTTGGACCCGGTCTCAGGGACCCGGTCTCAGGGACCCGGTCTCTGGGACCCGGTCTCAGGGACCATCCGTACATGTTGCTACGGAGAGAAAGTAAGACGCCTCCCGATGCGATATCATCCCGATACTTATGCCATGATACAACATTATTGCAATTTTCAACATATTCTGCAATATATTGTAATTTATTACCTTTTTCTCCAACTTCTAATTTTTCCCCAATTTCTAACGACGTCCCCAAAAGGAAACTTCTCAACATCTGTTTCATCTAAAAAGAAACATTTCTCTGTTTGTTCATCTTCAATGTTATCGCTGCAGAACGGGACAAACTGACACACACACATATATATAATTTTTATTTATTTTTATTTTATTAAGTTATTAGACAGGGACAGTGTTCACTAATTAATTGTAAATGCACCAGTTAGCGAAAAGGTTATTTTTCATTAAAATTGACAACAATGAAAAGATTACAAATTATAAATTTATTATAAAAGATCCATATTTGGCGCCAGTGTATTGACACAGTATTACCACTGAAAATACCGCTATATACTGCTATATACCGGCCTTAAAACTCCTTCATCGGTCGGGCAGGAAGCAGCGGGGCTGATGGGAAATGTGGTCTGGATGTCTGCCCACTAACCAGCGGGGTCTGGTCCTTTGGGGGGGG
>NC_048428.1:22126433-22127216 GCF_013103735.1 Etheostoma cragini
GGGGGGGTTTGCACTTGTTCCAGCTGAAGCATTAAGTGCGACTCGGACGTGCCGATGATTAAAAACGAACCTCGCTGCAGTAAATCAGCGCGGCGCGCTCAGCAGCACGCCGACATCTTAAAACACTTTGCAGCTGGTGATTTATTGGGACCGCGGGCGGCCGGGTCAGAGTCCTCCCTCCATCTTCCTCCTCCCTCCATCTTCCTCCTCCCTCCATCTTCCTCCTCCTCTCCATCTTCCTCCTGCTCTCCATCTTCCTCCTCCTCTCCATCTTCCTCCTCCTCTCCATCTTCCTCCCGTCTCATGCTCCTCACCGGCCTCCTGTCGCTGTGTTTCTTCGTCTCGGACGTCTAACTCACTTCCCGAAAGGGCCACACTGGAAAAGGAGGATCCTGTCAACATGTCAACATGTCAACATGTCAACATGTCAACATGTCAACATGTCAACATGTCAACAAAACATGGGGGAAGTAAGCGTGAAAAGTTTAGGAAAAAGTGACTTTTTTTATGATGAGGGAAAGACAACACAAGGGTTGAAGGCCTAAAACGCCCCAAAAATAGTCTTAAAAAAAAAAAATTTAAATAAAAATATTAAAAAAATATATACATAAAGTCTGCCAAAAAGTTCCTTAGCTATCAAAGAGTTTGGGACCGACCTGCAGCCCCCCCGGTTCGGGTCTTACCTGCAGCCCCCCCGGTTCGGGTCCGACCTGTGGTCCCCGGTTCGGGTCTTACCTGCGGTCCCCGGTTTGGGACCGACCTGCAGCCCCCCCGGTTCGGGTC
>NC_048428.1:22127316-22129837 GCF_013103735.1 Etheostoma cragini
CCCCCCCCCCCCCCAATTGTGTGCAGACAGAGAGGAAACACTGGGGGACATGGACTACAACTTCTTCTCATTATTTATTCAGAAAATAAGGTTTCTATCGGCGTTTATCACATCAGAAAACCAGATGAGACCTTTTCATTTGAGTCGATATTTCCTGAAATTCCATCGAATTTGACTGTTTCCAGAAGGAATTTTTTCATTCCATATCACTAAATTCAGATAAAAACATGTGGACGGAAACAGAGCGAGTGACCGCATGAAACAGGCGCTGCGATATATCGTGGTCTCCATGGTTACGAGCTATAGATGTCGAAAATAAATCCGTACGGTGCCGCCATTTTGTTGTGCGTTGTCATGGTCAAAAAAAAAAATCGTGGCAAAGGATCGTGAGATCAAGTCTAAGCAACAAAAACTCATATTTTCCCTGTTTCGTGCCTAGTACACACACACACGACATCGCAACTTTAAATTGAATTCAGCTTTCACAAATCAAGCGTGCGATCGCAATCCTCTCCGCTACGATGAAGTTCACGATTTTCGCTGTTTCCATGACGCATTTTTCCTTCATTATCTGGGTGCTAGGTGAGACTTTTGGACACCACACTACTGCACTAATGCAACCTGCACATTCGGTTTATTTACATGTATACATTTTTACATATTAGCATATTTTAGCATATTATTTAAGCTGTCGCACATTTTTTGTTCCCCCATCCTGTACATATTCAAATATATTTGTCTTTTTACTTCGTTCGTATTATTATTATTTCATGTATATTCTTTGTATGTATGTATATTTTTCCTAGTATTTCATTTATATTTATATTGTGTGCTTTGTGACTGAATTTGCTGCTGTAACACAGGAATTTCCCATTTTTCTTGGGATCAGTAAACATCTGTCCATCTATCTGTCTATCTATTATCACTTCATTCGATAAAAACATGTGGCTATGATCAGAGCTTCTGACATAACCGACCTGCTGACTAAGCCTGGCAAGTGGAGTCTAGTTTAGTTAAAAGATCAAACTCTCAACCTGAGATTTATTTGTGTCCCCTCGATCATATTCCTGCTATTTTAGGGAAATGTCCCCAGATGTTATGAAGGAGACGAGAGCTGCCGCGGTTTCTTTCATGTTCAATTAGTTTGGAATCATTCTGAACTTTTATTAGGATTATTATGAAGTCGCAGCTGCAAAATGTGGCAGAAGCAATTAAATTATTACAAGAACAAGAAGAACCGGAACAAGGAGAACAAGAAGAGCTTCACCGAGGCCTTGTCTCAGAACAAAAGGGAAAGTATTAGTCTCGTTTAGTTGCACAGAAGAAGAACTAAAGAACATGGAATAGGAGGAGAAAGATGTGAGTGCAGAAGAAGAAGGAAGCCTGCAAATCTTTTAGTCCGATTTTACTTCTTTCAGAAGCTGCAGCTCCGTTTTGGGAAGCTCGTTGGGAAGGGGACTAAAGACTCTTCGGCCGAGGAGGGTCTGGCTAGTCCAAACAGCATCCCGGGATGGGAGAAACACCTGCTCTGGTTTATTGGCGTTTCTTTAAGCCAATCACAATCGTCGTGGGCGGGGCTAAGTGCCGGACGGAGCCACGGTGCCGCTGCTAAATAGTCTCAGGAAGGAAGTTGTTTTGGTGGAACATGTGGACGTTCAGAAGTAGTTTTAGTCGTCAACAGAGACTCTGGATCTACCCTGCAGAGATCTGAGGACCAGGTAACCATAGTCCTCAGATTGGACAGATAGTCTAGCTAGCGGTCTGGATCTACCCTGCAGAGATCTGAGGACCAGGTAACCATAGTCCTCAGATTGGACAGATAGTCTAGCTAGCTGTCTGGATTTACCCTGCAGAGACCTGAGGACTAGGTAACCATAGTCCTCAGATTGGACAGATAGTCTAGCTAGCGGTCTGGATTTACCCTGCAGAGATCTGAAGACCAGGGAACCATAGTCCTCAGATTGGACAGATAGTCTAGCTAGCTGTCTGGATTTACCCTGCAGAGATCTGAGGACCAGGGAACCAGAGTCCTCAGAGATCAGCCGCAGGTTAGAGCGCCGACACAGAGATAGAGGACGGGGACGGACATCTGGCCAAAAAGAGGGACTTTCTAGGAATCCCATGAGTAGAAAGTCGTGGATATAGACTAGGGGCTAAATGATGCTCCGACGTTACTTTGTTGAAGGAAAAACATGCATCCAGTTTTAACCCTCATGTTGTCTTCCCATCAAAATAAAAATCAACACTTTTTATACATTTTTTGTAACTTTTTCCTTACGTTTGTCTCTTTTTCAAAACTTTTTAACGTTTGAAACTTTTCTTGACGTTTAACACTACGTAACACTAACTTATTAACTTTAGTTTTAAAGTTATTTTTGGAATTTATGGTCAATAAACCTCATTTATAGGAAGTTATACCTAATGTTTGAGTTAGAAAAGCAGATATTAGGAATTATTGAGACTAAAATTAAAGGAATGGATGTTGATGATAATCACAGACTGGAATATGTCAACTTTTACT
>NC_048428.1:22129937-22130521 GCF_013103735.1 Etheostoma cragini
TGAAGACAACATGAAGACAACATGGGGACAACATGAGGACAACATGAAGACAACATGAGGACAACATGGGGACAACATAGGGACAACATGAAGACAACATGAGGACAACACAAGGACAACTTGAGGACAACATGAGGGTTAAAAGGATTCCATTGACCTTTGATTTCCTTCCAAATAATAATAAATAATAAAAGTCTTTTCAAAAGTAAAGTGTGTGTCTCTCAGCTCAGCGTGTTACATCAGCGAGTTGTGCGTCTTTACATGTTTTAAAAAGGTTAACTCAACAGATTTCACATTAAAACTACATTTCTTAACAGTCCAGCGGACCAATACGAGCATGACGAAGCTGTAAGTCCGGGAGCTCTGCTGACTCGGGCGCGTCTCCAGATTTTGGGTTTTTGGAGCTGAAGGGAAACGAAGGCGTCACTTCGAGAGTCTTTAACAGAAGAGGAATAACAGATAATTAAACTGTCAGCGCTGCTCCCTGGAAGAGAGGATCACTGAGATTAAAGCAGATCTGTCCGTCCTGAGCTGTGTGTGTGTGTGTGTGTGTGTGTGTGTGTGTGTGTGTGTGTGTGTGTGTG
>NC_048428.1:22131369-22132662 GCF_013103735.1 Etheostoma cragini
AGAGAGAGAGAGAGAGAGAGAGAGAGAGAGAGAGAGAGAGTTTTGAGGATTTTAAAGGAGAATTAAAGGGAAATGAAGCATCTTCTCCAGGAGGATTTACGCGCCTGAAGTTTTTTGGGAAGATGCCCGAAGAAGACGCGGAGCAGACGGAGTGAACCAGCCCGGTGCGCACCACCCTCTCTCCCCGGCCCACACCACCCTCTCTCCCCGGCGCACACCACCCTCTCTCCCCGGCCCACACCACCCTCTCTCCCCGGCGCACACCTCCCTCTCCCCGGCGTGCTGAAGCGCGACAGTCCGCTCTCCTGCCGCTGCTGGAGGGACACTTCTGCCGCTCCTTCCGCGTCTTCATCGCTCTGTGTGGATGTAAAAACAACACCACCAACACCAACTACAACAAGCCCGTCTTCACCTTCTTTGCTGTCCTGATTTTTTGATTGCAATCACTTGGTGTTTTCCCGGAGCTGAGCGGGGTTCCTGGGCTCGGGGATCGGCCACTTTGCGCGTCCTCTCCGGATGCGACTCGGCAGCTGCGAGCGGGGCGCGGCGGAGCCGGGATGGGGACGCTGATGGAGTGAAAGAGGTCTAAAAACCAACCGAGAACACCACCCAAACCCGCAGTTTTTAACGCAGGAGTTTCACATGTGAGTACACCCGTTTGTTCTGTTATTGGTGAAATGCATGCGCGTGGTTGCGGGTTGAACTCTGACCTTTTCTGGAAGAGCCGGTCGATCCGAGTCGAAACACCTGCGACACTGAGTCCAAAAATAAATATATTTTTCTTATTTAGTTTGCCCTGAACGAAGATAAACGCGACACAACTTTCATCAGTTTGGCACCAAATGTGTCTAGAGGTGCCACGATGACTCCATTAATCAATTAGTTAAATTATTAGTTAATTAACTGTTAAATTAATCGCCAACTATTTGATTTAATCGGTCTGAGTCATTTCTCTGATGGGAGGATGTTCTAGTGTCTTCTTCTTCTAGTCTTCTCTCCTCTGGGACAGGGGACTGAATGTCTTTGAGTTGTGGACTAAAGGAGACATCTGAGGACGTCGTTATGGGCTTTTTGGGAAACACTGATCCACATTTTTCACCATGTTTTGACATTTCTTAGCAAATTAAAACAACTAATCGAGAAAATAGTCGACAGATTAATCAACTATGAAAATAATCAGTGCTGCAGCCTGGCATGCTTCCACTTAATATGGGTTATACTACATTTTAAATGGGTTTTCTGCAACTAAGGGGTGGGTGTGTGTGCGTGTGTGTGTGTGTCTGTGTGTGTGTG
>NC_048428.1:22132762-22136390 GCF_013103735.1 Etheostoma cragini
GTCTCGGTCTCAACCCCTCAAAGTCTCGGTCTCAACCCCTCAAAGTCTCGGTCTCAACCCCTCAAAGTCTCGGTCTCAGCCCCTCTAAGTTCAGGGGGTCATGACTACAACCTGGTCTCTCACAGTTAAAACATCTCCTCAGCTCTGCAGTGAAACATGTCGTCGTCATGGAGACAAAGTGACCATTCAAATTCTGATTTAAAAAAAACTTTATTGCCTCTCAGCCGAGGACAGACACTAACAAACGGAGCCACGTTGTGATGCACAAATACAGATTCAGTCCCTCTGGGACGGTCCCAGTCAAACGTTCATACACAGAGTGTGTACATGTAATATTAATCTACATTATAACTTAACATAATAAAGCTTATTTAGGGCGGATTCGTTTTTTTTAGCAACATTACGGTAAATATTGAAATTTCCCAGGACTGTTTCTATGACAAGAAATCAACATTATTGTTGATATGACACTTCTGTTGTTTCCAAAGTGGATTTTTAACATGAATTATAACCTAAAAACTATATATATATATATTTATTAAAAAACATCTTAACCCTCCTGTTGTCCTCGGGTTAAATTTGACCCGTTTTTAAAAGTTTCTACATCAGAATTTCAGGATTTTTTGATCCAAAATGTCCAAAAAGAAACAAAAGAAAACAGTGTAAACTAGTGGTGTCGTTGGTGTTAGCGCTAATGAAGAAAATGTTGAAAAAAAAGTGTCAAAACGTGATTTAAAGTGTTGGAAAAAGCATAAAAAAATAGTTAATCTTCAGTTTTGACCTGGGAGGACAACACAAGGGTTAAAGTGTCAAGAACGTCAGATAAAAACACACAAAAATGTTGAATAAAAACACTAAAATCTGGAGAATAAAACGCTACAAAGTAACAAATTCATCGACGAAGATCTTCGCGGCTTTGCTCTTTTTTTTATCGTCATAGCAACACTCGCAAAAGATTAAATACACACACACATGTGTATTTATATTTATCAAAAAAACACTTAACCCTCCCGTTGTCCTCGGGTCAAATTTGACCCGTTTTTAAAAGTTTCAGAATCGGAAATTCTGGATTTTTTTCATCCAAATTGTCCAAAAAGAACAAAAAAAATTTAATGTAAAAAAAAATAAAAGTGTCAAAAAGTGATACAAAAAAAAAAAGTGCTAAAGAGTATCTTAAACATGTCAAAAAAAGTGATAAAAAAAGAGTAAAAAAGCGTCAAAAAATTGAAAATTTTCCGTTTTGAACAAAGTGACAAATTCATCGACGAAGATCTTTGAGCTTTGCTCTGATTTTATCGTCATAGCAACACTCGCAAACGATTATTTGGGAAATAAAAACGTGCAGAAATTCAGACCCGATTACGACCTAACTGTTAAAGCCCCCCCGGCTGCAGGTCTGGATCAATGTACCGCTGGTCTAGTTTCTAAAGACTAGACCAGGTCTAGGTCTAGGTCTAAAAATTCTGGATTTTTTCATCCAAATTGTCCAAAAAGTGTCAAAAAGAGATTAAAAAAAGTATCTCAAACGGGTCAAAAAAAGCAATAAAAAGTGTCAAAAAGAGATTAAAAAAGTATCTCAAACGGGTCAAAAAAAGCAATAAAAAGTGTCAAAAAGAGATTAAAAAAGTATCTCAAACGGGTCAAAAAAAGCAATAGAAAGTGTCAAAAAGAGATTAAAAAAGTGTCAAAAAGCGTCAACAGTTTTTTAGTTTTCAGTTTTGAACAAAGTGACAAATTCATCGATAAAGATCTTCGCGGCTTTGCTCCGATTTTGAGAAACGAAACTGAAGCTACTCGTTCAACACAGGAAGTGCAGCTCCTAAAACAGGAAGTGCTGAGAGATTTCTCACTTAACGACTCAGATAAACGAGTCTGGGGTTCAACCCCTCTCCACGGATCCTCTCCTCGTGGCAGCATCATCACCTGTGGGATATATTTACATCATTATTTATATCTTTACTTCACTTACAGTGCAATGAAAATGAGAATCAGAGTCAGACATGCTTTCATAAGCATCAAAAAAAGTCCAATATGTTTGACATGTCTTGTAAAGTCTCCTCACTGACAGCTTGGTCCACATAAAGCCCCAAAAAGTCACTTATCCAACGAAATAAGCAACAAACACATTGGAAAAGGTGGTCGAAAGTGGCAAAAACGTCACCAAAAAAAGGCCAAAACATGTCGGCAAACGGGACTCAAACTTGACTTATAAGTTTGCTAAACGCACCAGACTCCATTTAAAAAAACAGCACTTTTAGTGTGTGTAGCGCTAACATATTTTCACAAGTAAATCGTAAACTGTGTGTTTATTTCAACCCAAATTAGAGTTGTGATGTTTGGACGAGTGGAAAGAAGACCCAAAATGGCTTTTCATCATTTTATTTTGTCATTGTCCATTTTGAATGAAGTGTATCCTGCGATGCTAAAATTCCTGTTAATTTACATGGAGTCTGGTGGGTTTAGCTAACGCAATTTCGAAGATGATTTTATATATATTTTTTAAAAAGGATCTAACTCTTGAACCCCCCAGACCTCTCAGGTGGTCTGGGACAGGTCTGCTTTCTGTCCCCAGAGTCAGAACTAAACGGAGGGGGGGGGGCAGCGTTCAGTTTCTATGCTCTTCATATCTGGAATAAACTCCCAGAAACCTGCAGATCCGCTGCTACTCTCGGTTCTATTAAATGGCTGAAGACCTTTCTTTAAAAGGACTGTTCATTTCTTTAATTTTTAATTTCTCATGCTGCACTGTGACTTTTACTCTTGTGTTTTTTGTGTCTTAATGTTCGTATTTTTCATGTGTTTTTGAACTGATTTTGTGTAAAGCTCTTTTAAGTGCCCTGCCGCTGAAATGTGCTCCACAGATAAAGCCGCCTCGCCTGAACTGAAAGGTCGACCTCATTTTAAAAAAAAATCCCAAACCAAAACAAAAGAGACGAGGACTCACTGTGAAGGTGAGACCGGAGACTAGAACACCGGAGAGTACAACGGCATGCTGCTGGTCCTCCTGCACGCCAGTCTGAAACCACATCCACACATCAGCTGGGGGAACATCTGCTCTGCACACACACACCCAAATATGGTGGTCTCACTTGCACACACACACACACACACACACACAAACACACACACTACCTGCACTCTCATGTTTTTCAGGTGTGTGTCTATATTAAACTTACTTTTCCACTGAAGGCTCCAGGTTGAACTGGATCAGCTGTGGATTGAGTCTCATCAGCAGATGAACAGCGGGGGGAGGCGGGTTCTCCTCACTGGAACAGAACCAAGAGTCAGGGAGCGGGTTCTCTTCACTGGAACAGAACCAAGAGTCAGGGAGCAGGTTCTCTTCACTGAAACAGAACCAAGAGTCAGGGAGCAGGTTCTCCTCACTGAAGCAGAACGAAGAGTCAGGAGCTGGTTCTCCTCACCGAAACAGAACCAAGAGTCAGGGAGCGGGTTCTCCTCAATGAAGCAGAACGAAGAGTCAGGGAGCTGGTTCTCCTCACCGAAACAGAACCAAGAGTCAGGGAGCTGGTTCTCCTCACCGAAACAGAAGCAAGAGTCAGGGAGCGGGTTCTCCTCACCGAAACAGAACCAAGAGTCAGGGAGCGGGTTCTCCTCACCGGAACAGAAC
>NC_048428.1:22136490-22139110 GCF_013103735.1 Etheostoma cragini
ATATACGTATATATATACATATATATATATACGTATATATATACATATATATATATATATACATATATATATATATGTGTGTATATATGTATATATATATATATAGAAACAAACTCACAGACACACACGCAAAAACACACAGACACCCAAAAAACACACACAGAAATACACACACAAACACACAGACACACAAAAACAACAGACACACGTGCAGATACACACACACACACACACACACAGAAAGACACATACAGACCTGCACACATACACAGACACACAGACACAGACAGACACAGACAGAGACATACACACACAGACACAGAAAGACACACACAGACACACACACAGAAAGACACATACAGACCTGCACACATACACAGACACACACACACACAGACACAGAAAGACACACACAGACACACTGAAACTCACACATACAGACCTGCACACAGACACAGACCTACACACAGGACCAGACTCACCCTCTGCTGGGTCTCCTCCAGACTGAGTGTGTGAGATCGGTCCTGATGCCACTCCTCCTCCTCAGAGCCAGCTGACACACCCTCTCTGTCCCCAAAACACTAACAACACTCCCTTACACTCCCTTTTGTGCGTGTTGTGGGATAAAATCTGAGTTTTGTGCGTCTCTGTGTGTATTTTATTACATTCTGGGGCAGAGTGGGACACTGGAAACTTTTCAAACTGGAGTCACGCGACACTCAAACAAGTGAAATTAAAAATAAATGTGATGTGTTTTATTTTAGAAGAATTGCATTGTGTTGTTCTATCCTAGACAATTATATTCCCCATGTAATTAGGAAGTAAACTTTATTTAAAACGTACCTTTCACAGACAACAAGGGTCACAAAGACCTTTATAATAAAAACCAATAAAACAACACATGAGATCCTGAATCTAGCTGCAGGTTAACAGCTCGTCTAAAAAGACGAGTCTTCAGGTGTTTTAAAGGTTTTCACAGAATCCAAAGCTCTCAAAACTAAAGGTTTGGAGGGAGAGAGCTGCAGGAAAGGGACCAGGTCTTGGTCTGAAGACCTCAGAGAGAGACCAGGAGTGGGGGTGTGTATTAGATCCCGGATGACCATGCAAGGCTCTATAAATAGAGATTATAATGTTAAAATGCTCTCTAAAACCCACTGGAAGCCGATGAAGAGCCTTAAGAACCGGAGCGATGTGGATCTCCTGCTGGTCCCAGACTAAAGTCCTGATGCTGGATTCTGTACAACGTGCAGTTTGTCCATGGAGGAAATATTTCTCATATTTCCAAGTATTTTCTCTGCTGTACTCTGATGAAAAGATCTCCCAGGCCCCAGCCTTGCTCTCCGTGTGTGTGTGTGTGTGTGTGTGTGTGTGTGTGTGTGTGTGTGTGTGTGTGTGTGTGTGTGTGTGTGTGTGTGTACAGTGAAAGCGGGCGTCAGATTTCCTGCTTTGTTTTCACACTTTCACACTCATGAAATCTGATGCAAAGCAAAGAGAAGAGCTTCGTCATCCGATCCGTCCGGAGCCACCGAGGCACCGGCCAGGAGGTCATGGAGCGGGAGATCTGGAGCGGGGGTGTCACAGAGAAACCGGTTCCAATCACACAGGAACCAGTTCAACACACGTCCCATCATGGACACAGGACAGCTTTAAAGAAGAGGAAAAAAGAGAAATATATACACACACACACACATAGGCTACAATATACACAAACACGTATATATATATATATATATATATATATACACTGTATACACACATACAATATACACACACGTACATATATATAGACACCTACACACATATATAACATACACGATGTTAGGACACTGTTCTTGGAAAATGAAGCCTTCCTAATGTATGGCTTTATTCAGGGGGGAAGGAGTGTGACAACTTGTAGTCACCTGTTCGCTAGTATAGCGGAGCCGCCCCTAAACGCTAATGTACGATTGTTTTCCGGTGCGCGACAGCGAGGAGAGAGTCGTTCGAGATGAGCCAGGTCTGCGCAGAATCGATCACCGGCGATCGGCGCCCGTTGCATGCCGGTTAGATTTCTGTCCGACTTGATCCCGACTTGCTCTGACGTCATGCACACGTGGGCAACGGGAATCTCACGAGAGCAAGGCGGCCGCAGGTCTGAGACCAGGGGGCGCAGTTGCTTTTCACCAACTGCAAGAGCCCGGCGGACCCAGAGCATGCTGGGAAACGCCGGCTTCTCAGCTGATATAACACCTGATTGGTTTAAACCACGATGACGATTTATATAAACTTTTTATTGTTTTTGAATCGGAGGGATTGTAATTGCTATTTGTCTGATTTGAAGACTTATTCTGTCCAGAACATACGTTGTGTGGCTGATAGTGACGTTTAGAAGTCAGAGAAACTAAATCTGTTCAGATCACGGATCATCTCCAGTGTGTTGTTCATTAAAATCAGCAACAGATCACATGTAGAGCACTTTGCCAGCTACTCTTTCAGAATCAAAACAACTGGAGACAGTTTACAAGCTGATATGTGGGTCTGATTATAATTTTATTAAATCGGGATCGCACCACAGTCCTTTTTGTCACTTCCTGTCCAGCCTGAAGGCGGCTGGAATCGGATGGAAACTGTCCGACTTTCC
>NC_048428.1:22139210-22140522 GCF_013103735.1 Etheostoma cragini
TTCTCCTCACTGAAACAGAACCAAGAGTCAGGGAGCGGGTTCTCCTCACTGAAACAGGACACTGCGTTCTACCCTAACTTTCACCCCCTAACTTTAACCCCCTAACTCTAAACCCAAATCCCCTAACCGTAAAACTTCATGACATTGTACGAAGCCCCTGACCAGCCCTGACTGCCGTGTGTGTGTGTGTGTGTGTGTGTGTGTGTGTGTGTGTGTGTGTGTGTGTGTGTGTGTGTGTGTGAAGCCTCACTCTGCAGCCGGGAGTCGGAGGTGGATCCGGGGCTCCTCTGTGGTCCTGCAGCGGCAGCCGGCTGCGCGCTCCGCCGCCGGCGCGTCCTGCTGATCCTCGCGGAGCCGCATGTTGAGCCCCGCGCCGACAGACCACCTGAGTCCCAGGTAAGGCAGACCAAGGTGTGTCAGGTTGGAGGAAGTAGAGCAGAGATCTCTCAAACGGCCGCGTCGCTCGGGGCAGGACGTCCTCGGGCTCCGTGTGTCAAACCTGAGGCCCGAGGACCAAATCCGGCCCCTCGCAGACTTTGATCCGGCCATATCAATACATTTGGTGTGGTCACTATTTCTGACGTTTTTGGCGAGTTTCTTTGGCGCTTTTGAAAGCTTTTCCAACATTTTGGGAGCTTTTTACAATAAATGATTCATTCACAGAGAAAAATAATGTCCTTAAAGGTTGGATTTTTCCTAATTTTCTTTAATTAAGGCATTAAGATCAACTTCCAAAAGATGTTTTTTTTTGTTTATTCCTCTTTTTAGTCAACTTTAGCATTAGCTCATTAACTTCTGCGGAGCACTGTACACACATGACATCGACTTCATCATCCACAACCCATTACTGCCGATACTCATCCATCAGATAACTCTTTTATATGACATTTCCACTTTATATTTCCTCTTTTTACACATTGAGGTTTTATAACTCACTCAAAGAATGACCATTTGTCCCATTTTTAGCTTTTTTCCCAGAAGAAGACGTCCTCACCTGTTTGTCTTCGCCTCCAAACACAGATCAGTCGTCCATGCAGTCGGTTTCTTTTTCATGGTGCAAAAAGGGAGAGTGGTTGCATGCCTTCTTTAAAACACACACACACACACACACACACACACACACACGTGTACTTTGACCTTCTGTTTCTAAGAATAAAGGAACATTTATTTCCTCGTAGCAGGATGACGCAGTGTTCACACTCATTAACCTGAAGAACACAGACTCAACATGTCAGGAATTCAGCATGTACACAAACTATGGGGTGTGTGTGTGTGTGTGTGTGTGTGTGTGTGTGTGTGTGTGTGTGTGTGT
>NC_048428.1:22140622-22143424 GCF_013103735.1 Etheostoma cragini
GGAGAAAGACCTGGCTGGCACCCCTTGACCGTTTAAGAATACAAACCATAAAAGGGATAAAGAGAAACTGTCACAATATGCACAATTTACACACACAATATATGTATATACATACACGCACTATACATACACACACAATATACACACGTACATAGATATATCCACACACATACACATACAATATATGTATCTATCACACACACACACACACACACACACACACCTTTATTTTCTGGATGAATGATTAAAACGAGGATCAGTGTTCCCCAAACCGTCCAAGAGGACGTCCTCATGCGTCAAACATCAGAGACATCGGTGTAACCTACATCCTGGTCCTGGTCTCTTTTTGGGGGTTTCTGTTGTCAGAAAGTCCGGGACAGCAATCAGCTGCCTCGTGCATGTTAAATGATAGATACAGGGGCTCAAATATGCTTACACCCCCCACCCTCCCCCCAAGTTAAAGTTTCTGTCCTCCCCCGGGACCCCTTTAGATGGTTTAACCCCCCCCCCCCCCCCCCCCCCCCCCCCCCCCCCCCATACGTTGACCCTGCCCAGAGAGAAGAAACCAGATCATATTCCCATTTAACCAGCAGACAGCATTGAGTTTAACCTGATGAATCCATCTTTAACATGTTAGTTGGCGACTGATTTAATCAACAACTAATTGAATAATCGATGCGGCTGTGATTAAATCCCCGGGGGACATTTTGAATTGTCCAATTTTTAAGAAAAGAAGACACAGGAGGAACGAAGACATACAGCAAATCATCAGAGTTTATTTCCTGCACATTTAATAGCAAATAAAAGTCTAAGCTGGTCTCTAGAAATGAAGCCCTGTTATTATAGAAAAAACAAAAACAACCCTAAGATCAGCTGAGCCGGGTGTGTGTCCCCGTTTGGACCGAGCGCTTCCTGTCTGAGAAACATCGAGACTTAGAAAGGTTCCCGTCCACACGTCTGTCTCCCAGAAACACACAGCAAGAAGACTCAAGACTCTGCAGGACTGGGACTCGGAAAGCACAAGTCCTGCAGGGTAGAGGGAGTCTGTCTCCCCCTAGTGGTAAAAGACAAACAGTGCACAACCCCCCCCACCCTCCCGCCCCCCCAAATCTGACACTCAAATAAATTAGCTCAGTAATTTTTGCCGTCAGACAGTATTTACACCAGTGTTTCAGCCAGTTAGACGGCTTTAATTTTCACAAATCCAAAATAAAAAAACAAGAAAAATAAAAAAAAAACAGACTCAAATTCAACAGAGGAGACGTCCCTCTTCATCTGGTGGACCGCCGTGGGACATCAACTCAGGGAGTCAACGGGGTGGGGGGGGGAGAGAGAGACAGACAGACAGAGAGACACAGAGAGAGAGAGAAAAAGAGAGAGAGAGCGAGAGAGCGAGAGATGTGTTCACATGGCGAGACCACGGGGGGGGGCTTTATCTCCACTCTGCTTACTTCCTGTCACGTACTTCCTGTCCACAGACCTGGGAGACCTTTAATGTCCATCATGACTTTGCCCAAGTACACGCCGACTTATTGGACCCTCATGCTGTTCTTTCGGTCAAATTTGACCCGTTTTCAGGTGTTTAAAAAATAAAATAATTCAAAAAAAAAAAAAAAAGGGCCATTGAAAGAAGCCCTGAAAATGACAACATTAAAAATGTCAAAAAACGGGACGTAAATGTTGGAAAGCGCGATCGCTTTGAAAAAAAAAAAGAATTGAGCATCCCCGCCCTTTCATACCACCAACTACGGTGTAAACTCCCGCGGCATCACAAGGCGATGTAAGTCACTGGAGGCCAAACAGCAATTAACACTAAAACGTCAGCATGCGTCTCGATAACAGGAAGTGGCGTGTCATGGGATCAGGTTTCCCTGTCCCGCCCCCCCGAGCGGCGTGCAGCGGCTTTGAGTCGAGTTCGAGAGTCTCTTGTTTATCGGCTCCAGGTGCAGGCGTGTCCTTGCGAGCTCGTTCCAGGTTTATTTTGATGTTTTGGACACTTTCTTGTGCTGCCTTTCACCCCCAAATATGAAGTAAACATGATGTTTGTGCTGCAGATGTGCGAGATCCTGCACAAGTGGCCCAAAGAGTCTGAGAGACGTGTCACGTTATCGAGATTATAAAACCGGCGGACGGCACCGAGTCGTCGCAGACGTTTTGACGAGGTGCTGCAGGAGTGTGTGAAGCAGTGAGAGAGAGAGAGAGAGAGAGAGACACCAGGGACAGGCTGTCCTTTTAGGGTGTGGACAGGGAAACAAGTGAAAAAGAAGCAGGAGAGCAGAGAGACTGCAAATTGGGCATTAGGGGCATTTGTGACTCTCGCCAGATTACAGCTGCAACTAAACCATCATCAGTCCATCTGCAAAATTAATCATTTGGACTAAAAAAAAAAAAAAAAAAGGTAGAAAAATGACAAATGTCCATCACAAGGTTGCTTCTTCAGACCGCTGATTCTGCCCGAGCATCAGCTCCGAAGTCAAAGAAATCCGTTCACTGTCGTACGAGACGAATAAAAAGAAAGAAGATTTTAGAGACTAAATCCAGATGTTTGGGGTGTTTTTTTTTTTCACTGACTTTCACACCAGAGTGGGAAGAAATGATCAGGCCTGACGTTGTCTCACTCAACGCCTCCACAAACCTGCAGAATGACAGCAAACCAACAACCTTTAGGAGGAAAACGTCCTCACGGGCCTCTTAAACCCAACACACCGGTTTCAGGATGATGTCGGTGTGTGTGTGTGTGTGTGTGTGTGTGTGTGTGTGTGTGTGTGTG
The DNA here is from genome assembly GCF_013103735.1 of Etheostoma cragini. NCBI lineage: Eukaryota > Metazoa > Chordata > Actinopteri > Perciformes > Percidae > Etheostoma > Etheostoma cragini. The sequence continues at coordinate 22,143,393 of NC_048428.1, forward strand.
TGTGTGTGAGAAACAGTTTTTAAGATGAAAGT
>NC_048428.1:22143520-22146836 GCF_013103735.1 Etheostoma cragini
CCCCCCCCTCCTCCCACGATGACACTCGGATGAGGCTGTTGTCGCCATGGCGCCCGTCACTCGTCCGAGCCGGCCGAGCGTTTCTGGGTCCGTTTGCGAGGAGATCTTTTGGGGGACGCTTTGTCTGGAGAAGGAGCACAAAGACAGAGAGTTACAGACGGGAGTTTAAAAAAAACTAAATTAAAAACAGCAGACGAGACGCTTTCAGTTTGATTCGCTCGAATTGGGTTAAAAGAAAAAACATTCACATGTTTTTAAGTCTGACTGTAAAACCCTTCATCAGTTCCCATGTAAGTAGTCGTGTTTCCATTCATTTGTCAAGAAAACCTTTGAAATGTCACAAAAAATATAAAAGCACATTGTTCACGTTGTTTCAACCCAAAATGCCTCCCTGCACTCTACTGGACAGACCTGCAACCAATCAGAGCAACGGAGTGGGTGACGTACCGTGAGTGACGCTAAGTTAACAACTGCTAGCTATCGCTGATGTCAGCTACCGCCAATGCTAGCTACCGGCAATGCTAGCTACCGCCGATGTTAGCTACCGCTACCGCCGATGTTAGCTACCGCCAATGCTAGCTACCGCCGATGCTAGCTACCGCTACCGCCGATGTTAGCTACCGCTGATGCTAGCTACCGCCGATGTTAGCTACTGCTACAGCCGATGTTAGCTACCGCTACCGCCAATGTTAGCTACCGCCAATGCTAGCTACCGCCAATGTTAGCTACCGCCAATGCTAGCTACCGCCAATGCTAGCTACCGCCAATGCTAGCTACCGCCGATGTTAGCTACCGCCGATGCTAGCTACCGCCGATGCTAGCTACCCCTACCGCAGATGTTAGCTACCGCCGATTTCAGCTACCGCCAATGCTAGCTACCTCTACCGCAGATGTTAGCTACCGCCGATTTCAGCTACCGCCAATGCTAGCTACCGCTACCTCAGATGTCAGCTACCGCCAATGCTAGCTACCGCTACCGCCGATGTTAGCTACCGCTACTTCAGCTGTTAGCTACCGCTACCTCAGATGTTAGCTACCCCTACCTCAGATGTTAGCTACCGCTACCTCAGATGTTAGCTACGGCAGATGCTAGCTACCGCCGTTTTAATACAGCTTCTCCAATGCCAATCCTTCAAATGGATACAAATATGTGAATGTAAACACGACCAGTGATCCTCCCGCCATGCAACAACCAAGTCACAGTCCAGTATAAAAGTTATTATTCACTCACTGTTACTGAGATAAGAAACACGGTCCAAAGATATGTCAGTAACACATGCAGGTGATTTCACCGAGCCACTTTGTGGTGTGATCAGACCGTAAAAGAGATGAACACAGACGCAACGTAACTTCAGCAGAGAAGAGGGAGAAGTCACGGTCATTCAATGAGAGCTGAAGGACTCAATGGGCGATGGATCGCTCAGGTTTGGTTTTACTATCAAAACACTCGGATGAATTTGAACATCTGTACTCTTAGCGAGCTCACTCGTCTGAGGATGAACGGTCGAAACATCAGCACAGCATTTAGATTTTAGTATATTAAAACACACACACACACACACACACACACACACACACACACACACACACACACACACACAGACACACACACACACTGAGAGAGAGACCTCACCTCTGCGACTCTGCACTGAAGACGCAGGAAAACATGACAGCGAGGAAGGAAGGCAGAGGAAAAGAAAGAGAAAACAGAAAACAGTGAGTCTTCCTCATGCACGGTGCACGAGGTGGAAGTTCAGCAGGTGAAGCAGGAAGGGAACGGAGACACATCAGCTCCTTCTGAGAGGGAACAAACATCAACAGACATAAAAACGTCTGTTCTGGACGTCCAACATCCATCGTTCTGGGTTATCGGGGGGGGCGGGGGGGGGGGGGGGGTTTATCTAACCAGGAGGTCCCTTGAGATTGGAATCTCTTTTCCGAGGGAGACCCGGCCGAGACGGCACACCGGTTCCAATATAAACAGAAACACAGCGTAGACAACATCACACGTAGAGGAGAGGAGCAGGTCACATGATGCAGGTGCATTTTTTAACTACACTGCATTTTAACATGGCCTTAAGTTCGCTTAATGGGACCAGATCATTTAGATGGAGCAGCTTTTGCAAGTTATTCCAAGACCATGGAGCAAAGTAAGAGAAGGATTTCTCCCCCAGCTCAGTAAAAACCCCTAAAACCTGGTGAGAGCGCCACCTGGTGACGTTCTTCTAGTCATTAAGATGTTTCCGCTGCATTGTGTGAAGAATCCTGCCACCTTTTCTATATATAAAAAATATAAAAATATAAAATGCTGTTGCACTTTTAACAGGCACAAGCAAGCACATTAGACCGGCCTCCTCTCTGTCTCATTTAAGAAAAAACTTTTCTTAAAACCTCTTTTCATTGGCTTGTCACACCAGGTAGAGTGTTGATCTTAAGTGTATACTTTTACTGTATGCTGGCAGTGCATTTTATCATATTTATCTTATTGTACCTTATATTGTGATTTTATTGTGTTATCTATTTATTCTGCATTGTGTTTTTGTGCAGCACTTTGGAAACCTTGCGTTTGTCAAACTCGTCTTATATTAATAAAGTGGCTTCGACTGGATTAATACAAGATATTGTTCTGATGTGCTATAAACTACAAATCAAAACTAAGCGTGATTATCATTTTGGCCATGATTGTGCCGCCATAGCTTTACCAGGAGATCGGCATCCAGGTGGACGACTGTCTTGGCTGAAAAGATTGAATCTTTCATGATTTCGGGGCTACGTAAACACCAGATCTAGAAGAGTCAACATGAGCAGACATTCCCCGCCAGCTTTCCATATTCAACCATACAACACACAACTCTGTAGTAGTTAATCTACACTCACAGGACAAAAAAGCAGGAAAATACACGACGCACAACACCCGAGCCGTGGTCTTGGACTTGTAATTTTGCAGGATTTACAAGAGCCTCGTTTTCAGGTGTGAAGGGGGGGATTTTCACACCCCTGTACACTCCTGAGGAGGTTTTACTTGGATTTGAAGTCTCTGGGCGCTGGTTTTCATGGTGAACTGAACTATAAGGAGACACTGAACAGAAGCGAAGCGATAAATAAAAGGTGGAGGAAACAGAAGCTGGTGCACGAGGGGCAGCGAGTGTGTGACGTACTGATCTGGTTCAGGGTCTCCTGGGGGATCCAGCTCAGGTCCACGTCATTGTGGCTCGACGTTCCCATTTCCACCTTTGGAGCTGGACGCCGCCTCTGATCACACACACAGGGAAGAATTTACAGGGACATTAATACTAAAGATGCAGTTAGATCAACA
>NC_048428.1:22146936-22148477 GCF_013103735.1 Etheostoma cragini
AGCCCGAGGACACTCGCCCACGAGTAAAAAAAAAAAAAAAAAAAGCACCTCTGATTCACAGTTTAATACCTTTTTAACCATACAACCAATTTGCTTTTAAATCCTGACGTTTTCGCGATTACGGCGGTCGTTTCCCCGTCTTTTTTAGCCTCTACAGGGGATTTTCTATCCAGCCGGGAACTTGAGCCTCTTTGGGCTTTAAATCCACACCGTCATATCCAAGATTGATCCACTTTATGTCCATAATTCATCGCGTTTTGGCTCATTACGGCCGCTGAATCGTTCGTCCGTCTGTGAGAGCTCTCTCTCTGCGTCTCTCCTGTCTGGTATGTCCGGAAGTACATGCCCATATATGGGAGATAAAGGCACCCCTCTCGTATGGAAGGCCAGAGGGGACAAAAAGGCCTATATGTGCTATGGAAGGCCAAATGGTGCACTATTTAGACACACATCTGCTTGTGTAGCATTGCTGTGGGTGTAATATTAATAAATATGACATTATTATGTTATTATTGGCATAAGTAAAAGTCATGAGAGCAAAAGCGTCTTGACTTTCTTTGAAGAAATGCATGTATTTTATCAACTGTATGAGTTATAATGATTATTTCTTCACAGTGTGACTGCCCAAGACATATGAGAAGTGTTTTAGAAAGTAAAATGGCTTATTTAGTAATTATCTGTCTGTGATATCAATAGATATCTGGAAGATTCTTGTTCCGTTTTATTTATTTATTTATTTTTAAGGCCCATTTTTAACATGCCAGTGACCTCACTGCAGCCCAAATATTCTAATAACCCAGTTTGTCCTAAAAAAAAAAATGCTGTTCATATCTTGACTGTAGACCACAGCGTAGATGTTTTACAAGTTATTATAAAATAAATCCAGACAGAAAATAAACTGTAAAAATGGTTTAATACTCAACTCTGACTTAACCCTCTCAATGGTCCGTCTGGATTTATTTTATAATAACTTTTCTCTAATTTATTTTCTCTAATAACATTTCTCCTCGATGCAAAAATACACAAAAGGGGAGACGGCGCTAGCGGCAGAAATGAGCGAAAACGCAATGAATTATGGACATAAAGTGGATCAATCTCGGATGTAACGGTTCGGATTTAATGCTCAACGACCCTGAAACAGGACACAAGTTCCAGACTGCATCGAAAACCACCTGTAGAGGCTAGAAGGACCCGGAAGACACCTCGTTAAATAGATAACTTCGTTAGCTTTCAGCTGCAACTCTCGGTGAGTTTCTATCTTTTGTGGTTATTAATTAAATGATTAAACTATGACTCCTGAACTTGCATAATGTGGTGTGTGTGTGTGTGTGTGTGTGTGTGTGTGTCTAGTATATGTAAATAGATAGATATATATAGCAGTTGTAACTTGCTTTGGATAAAAAGGTCAATCCCAAGGGAAAGAGAACACTAACTGACTACTTGAAGTAGATTTTCTTCGGGGGTTAACAGCGAGGTATCGGTGAGTAAACTCCAGTACTCGATGATCCAGATACCAGCATTTAAGGTAGTATTGGAGGCTT
>NC_048428.1:22148577-22150108 GCF_013103735.1 Etheostoma cragini
CATTTAAGGTAGTATTGGAGGCTTTTCTGTTACTGGTATTGGTACATCTCTGGTTGTCTGGCTCAGTGCTTCCTTAAGCTAAGACAACAGCCTTAAATGTCTTTTAATTAAGATTTTAGATGTTATTTTGTATTTAGTTTACTTTCACCGAAAAACCTTTACATGTAACAAGCTGACAGGAGTTTAATCTGATGTTTTTGTACCTGTGGGTATCTGAAAGAAGCGTCCAGAGACTCCACTACGAAGTTCTCCGACCCCTTGTTGGTGAAGCCGAGCAGGAACTTGACGATGTTGTTGGCAGGGAAGTCTGGAGAGAAGAAGATGCAGAAGAAGAAGAGTTAATTCTGCTGCTACACGTCCAGAACATTGTCTTTTAGTTTCCTGCTGTTTACGAGCAACGTGACGTTCTGTGCCGAGGCCTCAAAGCGCGTGTCGAGATCCCTGAAGTTTTCATCCGTGACGCGCGTATCGAGGCTTAGATCGTTTTAGATAAATGACATCGATGAGCGGGTTTACTCGCACGCCAATATTCAGAATATAACAGTATTTTGACTGTGATAAAAGGTCATGTGACCACCACATCCTGGTGGGATATTCAGAACGAGGCCTTTTACACAGAGTAGCATTTTCAGATTAAGATGTGTAATAATGTGGTATTATTTAGGTTTTCAAGATCAAGATCAAGATCACTTTATTGTCCCCTGAGGGAAATTTGTCTTTGGCATCAGTAGGCTCCTACATCATGCTGCTATAAACATTATTAAACACAGAGACTTCACACACACTTACTACATAATTCCACCTTACATTGCAGACAATGCACAAGTATCAATGACCCTCACATATCAATTGATTACCAAATCAATAAAACCTGAATAATAAAAACAGATAATTCTGTATAAATTGCACTAGAGCACATCAAAAAGAAAAAAACAATATGACAGAAACAATACAACCGTCACAATACTATAAAACAAATCACATAAGATCACATAGTAAAACTTGAACTAAGCAAATAGACCATGACCATTTTAAAGGCAATTCGAGAAATTAACCAATTAGCCGAGGAGCGTCACACTCACCGTCTCCTTTGACGAAGAGGATGGTGGTGTCAGCGTTGGGGGAAGCCTTCACCTCTCCAACCAACGCCTCTTCCTCCTCCTCTTCCTTCTCTTCCGTCTAGACACACACACACACACACACACACACACACACACACACAGACACACAAGGTATCAACACAGAGCTTCATTCTAGGATTAGTATGTGATACTCTGAAGTTTTATCTTCTCTAGTTCACACAGTTAGCTCTCTTACTCATCATTCTCATATCTCACTTATGAATTCTTCCTTCTCTATTTCAGAGCTGTTCACACTGTTGATTCCAGCACCGTTTATGTTCCATAATTAAAATAACATCAACACATTAATATCATTTACTCCGGCCTGCTTTGCACTCTTCATTGCACTATAGCCTCACCTGCTCATCACACACACACACACACACACACACACACACACACACACACAC
>NC_048428.1:22150208-22151963 GCF_013103735.1 Etheostoma cragini
TATATATATATATATATATATATATATATATATATATATATATATATATGATAATATAATCAGAATCAGAAATACTGTATTGATCCCCGAAGGGAAACTCTGTGTTGCAGTTGCACAAATAATAGAAATATAAATAAGGAAATATAAAAGGAGTGTGGATATTTACATAGTTAAAGGAATATTATGATACAGTATTTACATAATTAACATTATAAGGTGTTGCAATGTTGAAAAGAAATAATAATGATAATAGTAGCAGTTAAGTATTGCAAACATTACAGTGTTACTGCACAAAAACAGGTAATATTGTCCAGTTTTAACCTCTAAGTGTGTGTGTGTGTGTGTGTGTGTGTGTGAGAGACACTTAGAAGGAGGAGTTATAAAGTTTGATGACCACAGTCAGGAATGACTTCCTGTGGCACTCTGTGGTGCATTTTGGGAGAATGAGTCTTTCAGTGAAAGTGCTCCTGTGACTGAGCAGCGAGCCCTGGAGTAGAAATGACAAGTCCACGAGCCCAAAACACACACAGAGCTACCCAGGAGCCCTCCATAAAGTTCTGGTCCCCATGTTCTAGTCTAGACATCCAATCGTTTATAAGACATCTTTCCAAACGCCGTGACCCCTCAACCATCTCACGAGCCCACTCCTGGATCGACCGCAGCCCTTCATTCTTCCATCCTCTTAGACTAGAGGATTAAAGTCCAGCTATCAATAAACTAGTCTGGACCGGCTTCTTATGTGCTTGGTCATCCCGTTTAGGATTGTCGTGACATGTCGTGTGTGTGTGTGTGTGTGTGTGTGTGTACGCATGTGTCCTGTTTATTTTCTCCATAAGCAAATAGCGCTGTGCCATTCCTGGGGGATGATTGGTGGAGGCAGCTATGCCCGATCCGGGATTGGCTGCAGCCGTGAACCGGCTATTTAAAGAGGCAACATGGCGGCCGTCAGTAGAGGGGGGGGGGGGGGCAGCAGGCGTTCTCCATTCTCCTATTCTCGCCTCCCAACCTGCATGCAACCTACATGTTGACGTTTGTTTAGCTGTTAGATGGGTGTATTTCAGGCTCCAGTAGTAAGGCTGGACCTCTACATGTGTGTAGTTTTCTCCTGTTTGTCTTACTTAGGAAGGTAAGTCATTGTGATTCTTTTGGCCATTTTATGGTTCTTACTTTCCAGAGAGGGTTGTTTGGTTTGTTGTTTTTGTAATAGGCCACCCTATAGCTTTAGTACGTTATACAGCCGTTTGATCACCAGTTATGTCATATATTTATGTTTATGTCCAGTAAATACATTGGGAGCTTAAGTTTTGTGGCTGCTCGGGGGGACGGGGAAGATGGGGCCATTTATTCTGATTCAAGTTGCGTCGTAGGCACCCCTAAACTGGGGCGTAACACTTCATCTCCCAGGGCACATAGTCTGGTTCCGAATGAACCCGTGTCCCTGTAGTCCCACATAGGCTATCATGTATCTCGGTCCAAAGCTCCTAGACCTTATCACAGGACCATGTAGGTCACGAAGTAGTTCCACATCCTTTATCTTGACATTTATTTAGAAGAGGTGGATTTGTCCCCCTTAAAAAAACATGGAAGAGAATCTGCTCCCCAAAAGGAGGTCCAGAGTTCTGTTAGGGGGGCTCAAAACATGGTAATATTCTTCTTAACTGTAAATATGGTCCCCAAAACTTCAGACACCCCTACAGTTCCCCGTACCATCTGAACTTCGCAGCGCATGTCTCTTATTTTTTTGGGGGGGGGGGG
>NC_048428.1:22151995-22154879 GCF_013103735.1 Etheostoma cragini
GGGGGGGGGGGGGGTGAAATAAAGCTGCTGAAGGCTGCTGGGAAATGCTGAGATCTCCAAACCACAGGACGTTAATCCAGAAGCCATCAGACTCTGAAATATGATATAATATTGTATTTTTTAACTCTTTTGTATTTGTTGTGTAAGAAAGACTAGCAAGGCATTGCATGGTGTAAGTTGTCTTCAGTGTAAATATGACAATAAACCTACTGAATATTAAGACAATATGTCATAAATACACTTAGCAATGAAGTCCTCACGGCTCATTTTAATTTTTAATAAGCACTGTTCTCTGAATACGGCGGTGTGCGCTCCTCTGTGGATTCAGAGTATTAATACTTCATAGTATGTATATTACACTTTGATCTGCTTTACAATGAACAATCATAACATCTACATCTTAACTTACAGAAGTTACATATTGTTCTCATTCAGTCAGTTTTTAGGTTATTATGTTTATATTTCATAGTTAATATTTATTCATCATCTACTGCACTGCTCCCTTTACCACAGTATCATGTTATTGCGTTTCTGTGAGTGATTCTTATTTTTATTCTTCTGTATGCCTGATATATGTGTGTACATGTGTATATATATGTGTGTACATGTGTATATATGTGTGTGTACATGTGTGTGTATATGTGTATATATGTGTGTACGTGTGTGTGTACATGTGTATATGTGTGGGTACATGTGTATATATGTGGGTACATGTGTATATATGTGGGTACATGTGTATATATGTGGGTACATGTGTATATATGTGGGTACATGTGTATATATGTGGGTACATGTGTATATATGTGGGTACATGTGTATATATGTGTATATATGTGTGAACATGTGTGTGTACATGTGTATATATGTGGGTACATGTGTATATATGTGTGTACATGTGTATATATGTGTGTACATGTGTATATATGTGTGTACATGTGTATATATGTGTGTACATGTGTATGTGGGTACTTGTGTGTACATGTGTATATATATGTGTGTACATGTGTATATGTGGGTACTTGTGTGTATATGTGTATATATGTGTGTATATGTCGGTACATGTGTGTACATGTGTGTACATGCGTGTACATGTGTGTATATTTGTATATATGTGTGTACATGTGTTATGGTATATTACACCTTGATCTGCTTTATAACGCACAATCTGGACTGTGGTCATAACATCTACATCTTATAACTTCCTCCCTGTTACACAGTGTTATTAATCACTCAGTTTATAAGTTATGTTTATATATTTCATATTTAACTATGATGTACTGCACTGTTCACCATTACACACAGTCTACCATCTCACATCATCATGGTCATTGCACTCCTGTGAGTGATTTTTTATTCTTATATATATATGTGTGCTGTGTGTGTTATAATTTTAATTTCATTTAATTTTAATCTGTTTATTGATCCCCTATGGGGAAATTACAATATGTGTGACATAAGTGTGTATATGTATTTGTTGTGTTATGCTTGTCTTGCTACTGAATGCCGAATAAAATACTGAATAAAGCATCTATCTATCTATCTATCTATCTATCTATCTATCTATCTATCTATCTATCCATCTATCCATCTATCTATCTATCACCAAACTAGACATGGATAGCTCCCTTCTACAACATTGGACCTTTAATGCTAACAACATCCCACATTAGCTGGTTTAATCCAACTTTATTAAATGCGTTGCTTACTGACAATAACATGTACCAACCTGAGCGTTTAGACTTCATTTAAGGAGGAGTATAAGGTTGTGACTGCAGGAGGAAGACTGACAGCTAGCAGAGCTACTTAGCTTCGATGCTAACAGCTAAGGACACGTCAGTCTAAGCAGGCGGGTAAACTGCACGTAGCAAACTATGTGTCACACATGTTAACAATTAAACCTTCAGAGAAAGACAAGCTACGTGTGAACACCTCACAAGTCACCTTAAAGAGTGAAAAGCATCTCATTTATTGACTTTCAGCTAGCACATGTCAAACGGAGAACGGCCTTCTCCTTTATAGCCACAGCAGCTAACTAGCGTTAGCCGCGCAGCTAACGCTAGCACGTTTAAAGCTAATAAACCACGGTCTCTTTCTATCTCTACCACCGTGTCCAGGTGTGTTAAAGACGTACCTTTGACGAGGACGGTGGCCGGGAAGGCTAGCAGCGCTAGCAACAGTAGTTTAGGGAGAAATTTCATCATTTTTGGAGCCGAAATCAGTGCGTTCTCATTCAGTGTCAGACAGCTGTGAGAGCCGCCGTGCTGCTTCCGCTAGATGCTACAGCGCATGCGCAGGAACAACGGTAGGCGTCATGGTTTAATGGCGGTTCGCGGAGCATTAGCGCCGCCCACTGGACCGGAGTGGGAACAAGAGATGAAATAAATAGGAAAAAAAAGAAACTAGATTTATTATACTAAAGGAATTTATCTTAGATACTTATTAATATTTTGATATCGGCATTCTTGCCGTTTAGTGTCCCAAAATGTACAATCACAGGCAATAAAACCTTTTAATACGTCATCACATTGGTTCAGTGTTAGGTTTATCAAAGCAAGTCCAGGGTCGGGACCAAAGCAAGTCCAGGGTCGGGACCAAAGCAGGCCCAGGGTCGGGACCAAAGCTGGTCCAGGGTCGGGACCAAAGCTGGTCCAGGGTCAGGACCTAAGCAAGTCCAGGGTTGGGACCAAAGCTGGTCCAGGGTCAGGACCTAAGCAAGTCCAGGGTCGGGACCAAAGCTGGTCCAGGGTCAGGACCAAAGCAAGTCCAGGGTCGGGACCAAAGCAAGTCCAGGGTCAGGACCAAAGCAGGCCCAGGGTCGGGACCAAAGTAAGTCCAGGGTGGGGACCAAAGCAAGTCCAGGGTCGGGACCAAAGTAAGTCCAGGG
>NC_048428.1:22154979-22156056 GCF_013103735.1 Etheostoma cragini
CCTAATACTGTATCTGAAGTCTCTTTATATAGACCTTAGTGGTCCCCTAATACTGTATCTGAAGTCTCTTTTAAATAGTCTCAGATGGGCCAATTAGGAATCTTCCCCTTATGACCTCATAAGGGGAAGATTCCAGATCGGCCCATCTGAGCTTTCATTTCCTCAAAGGCAGAGCAGGATACCCAGGACTCGGTTTACACCTATCCGCATTTCTAACCAATGGGGGGCCGTAGGCAGGCTGGGCGGGGGGGCTCATATTAATGTTAAAAACATCCTAAAGTGACATTTTCACGCCATGGGACCTTTAATAAAAATATCCACGTGCCGTGCAGAAGATCTAACACACAGAGGACGTCAGGCCTCGACTATTTTGATACACGGGCGACTGTCCATGTTTTTGGAAAGATATATTTAAAGATATATTTAAAGATATATTTTACTTTGTTACCTGTGTGTGTACCTGGTGAGTTGTGTTGTTAGCGTTGTCGTCTCGCTTCTTTGGTCATTGTCGTCATTATGTAACGAATCAAAACGTTACTCTGCCATGAGTCGTCATTCGAGCGTTTCTGTTCTTTTTTGATTTCATAAACACGATATAACATAATTAACCGTGTCTGCATAAGTTGACTTTGTTCCTTTGGGAGGAAGACGTTGGGGGATTTGGTTTTGTCTCCTAATGTCGTTGTTTTTTTGGTTTAGTCCGTATATCGTCACAGGTTATCCCACGTTTATTTGAAGATGTGTGTCACTCGATCTCAGTTATGTTTTGTTTGCCGTGTGATAATCGCCGTGTGTGTCATGTCGTAGAAATAAAACATGAATGATTTGTCAACAGGAGTGTGGTTTCTCTTATTTAAGATGTCAATGTTTTTATTTGAAGATGGAGACACAACGTAGACGTATGTGCAACACATCTCCAACACACAGCGTCACAGCATTAATAGCTCATATATATATATATATATATATATATTATATATATTGACTTACCCTGGACCGGCTTTGGTCCCGACCCTGGACTTGCTTTGGTCCCGACCCTGGACCGGCTTTGGTCCCGACCCTGGACCGGCTTTGGTC
>NC_048428.1:22156156-22158444 GCF_013103735.1 Etheostoma cragini
ACACCATTCAACTGACAGCCTTTGTTGTGTTTGATGCTAACTTGTAGCTAAGCTAGCAGTGAACCAACTTGGTTAAGTTGGTCCACTTTTACTGGGTTGACATTACAGAAGTCTCTTGCTAGCATCTTGTATGCTACTTGTCGCAAAGGGATGCATGCGTAACTCAGGTCTTCACTCGACTCACATCGGGGAGTGACGGGGAGCAGTAGGCTAGCTGGAGCTGGTTACCTCCAGCATCTGTGCTAAGCTAGGCTAGCAACAGGGTTTAGACAGAGTTACAACCCGCACCCAGATGAGAAGGGTCTGTTTGGACTCTGGGGGATTTTTTTGCGAATTTGAAGACGTTTTTTCCAAATTTTGCTCAATTTTCTAGTGCGATACTTCAAAAATACTTTAATGGAAACGCAACTAATGTAAGATTCAAATGTGTTATCCCAAATAAAACGCTAAGAGATTTTGTTCAGAGTTTTTACAGAATGAAATGTGACAGGTTCACAGCACCAGCTAAATGTTTTCCTTTCACGATAGCGCCACTGATCTCACACCGCTGTTGGTTTGTGGATGTCGGGCGTTCTTATCGCCTGATTTGAACGCCTCTCTCACTGTGACGCTCCATGTTGTCTGCAGCGGGTTTACCGGGCGCTGTACGACTACGCGGCCCAGGACCACGACGAGGTCTCCTTCAGGGACGGCGACGTCATCGTCAACGCTCAGCCCATCGACGAGGGCTGGATGTACGGCACCGTGCAGCGCACCGGCAAGTCGGGCATGCTGCCGGCCAACTACGTGGAGGGCTGCAACTAGAGGACAGAGAGAGAGAGAGTGTGAGAGAGAGAGAGAGCGAGAGAGAGAGAGTAAGGGCTGAGAAATGGTCAACATGTGATGAATAAACTCCATCCAGTCTGTTATCAAGTCAGCAGGCGGTGATGTCCTTTACGGTTTACGTTTTGTAGATGTTTCAAATACAGACAAAAACAGTCAGATGTTGTTTTTAAATCAGGAAAGACCAGAATGCATTGCAGCTACCGGGACTGGAGCTGTGTTGGAAACGGTTCCCTATCACCGGAAGAGTTCCTTATGTAGTGTGTTCCCCATTTTTTAGAGGTGTTCGAATCCTGCAAGTGCAGATGTGAGTCGTGTGCAGATGTGAGTCGTGTGCAGATGTGAGTCGTGTGCAGATGTGAGTCGTGCATTCTCAGATTTAACCGGTTTACAACATAACTGTCATACTGAATTTTGTCAAATTCATGAAATAATAGACATTTCTCCTTAAAACAATAACAGAAGATGGGAATAGTTTCAAAAACGGGTTAGCTATCTATGGTTGTTTGGTTGCTAACGTTAGCTCAAAACATCATTCAACTGACAGCCTTTGTTGTGTTTGATGCTAACTTGTAGCTAAGCTAGCTAACCTAACATTGGTTACTGTGTTGACATTACAGAAGTCTGTTGTTAGCATCTTGTATGCTAACCATAGACAGTTAAGATGCTAACTACTCGTTGCAAAGTGACTCAAATCTGCACTCAACTTACATTGGGTAGTGACAACTATGTAGTCCACTGTAAAATACCCACAATGCACAGCTAATTTGAGTATACAAGCACATACGATGTACCCTACCTTTTACCCCCGTATACCCACAATGCTACGCGGCCGTGTTTTCCCAGAGGAGACAAGAAAAAAAAGGCATTTTGGGAAATGTAAGCCAAAACCGACTGAAGAAGCAGTCGAGGCTGCCGGACGTGGAGAACATGAACGATTCTTAAAAACCAAAACAACATCTGGAATACTCTGAACGTCACCGGCTGCTGATGTAGGAAACGGAGACGTTCTTTTATGAAGGCGGACAGACGGAAGCAAAGGTATTAATCTGGCACACTTTCCAAAAGTTAGGTCAAATATTACGACGAGAGGAGGGAATAAGAGCGGGAGGATGGATGAAGATAGAAGGTCTAATAGGTGGGAACAATCGGCCATGTTTACATGACCTGCAACAAACTATAAACACTATCCCATTATATTTCAGCAATTCAAGCACATTATGACTTATTTGTTTAAGTGTACGTTACATTTAGGAGATTTTCTGGGCTTTACGTTGCTGTCAGACGGCCCACTACGTTGGAGACGGGTATGGCTGCAGCCTGGAGCGTCCCATCTCAGGACCGCATGAGACGGGACAGACGACATGGGACGCTCCGGGCTGCAGCCATATACTTTTGCTACGTTGGGGAACTGAAGCCGTTATGTTCTGCTCTCCTTTGACACAAACCACGCAGGACACACCTTA
>NC_048428.1:22158544-22160736 GCF_013103735.1 Etheostoma cragini
GAGGCCTGAACTACAGTACCTATACATGCACTAATGGGGGGGGGGGGGTCTGGAGAACCAGCTACCGGTCCAGACCACACCCTCCGGTTCCCAACTCAACTCCCCACAGACTGAGCAACTGCCCCCCCACGCACAGGAACTAGGTGACCGTGAGGAGGTCTTGAATTTGACAAAAACTGGAATGGATTAGCATGCATACTGCACCTTTAATAATAAAAACTAGAAGATGAAAAGCAAACAAAAGTTAAACATTCAAACAACATCGCATTAAAAAAAACACCCAGGAGGCACCACACACACACTACACACAGTACACACACTACACACACAACAACAAGTTTCGTGCAACAACAAGAGCTTGTTGAACAAGAGCGTCCTCTGCTGTGAACACACGGTGATTTTAGAGAAACTTCAGAGTGAAGGATGTTAAACAACCTGTAGGAAGTGGATTAGTTTCACTTGTGGATTAGAGACTTCAGAAGAATGTGGAAAAACAACACGTGCGAGTGTCTCTCCCTCCATGTTTACGTCTAAAGTGAGAAAGGAAGACGTGAGCGGAGATACCGGAGGCTTCGGAGCCGCTGTGGTCCCAGAGGTCAGAGGTCAGGGAGCTGACGGACTGAGCCCGGCTGTGGCTGACAGACTGCTGCCGGTTCAGTCTGGCCTCAGCCCGCTCTGTCGGGCAGCCGCCACCGGGGGGCAGCGCAGGGAGGAATAAACCCGAGGACAGGCAAGGACAGGAGGAGAGGAAATGAACAAGTGAGCCAAAGAAAGAGAGAGACAGAAAAGACACATCTGAACATCTTCTAAAGGATGAGGCTCGCGACATTTCTCTTATTGGCAACAAATCCCACGAAAAGACCAAAAACACAGGGACGCCGGGGAGGACACACAGTGTGACTCACTAACACACACACACACACACACACACACACAATACAATCCCCCATCGTTTGAGGCTCTTTATGGGATTTTGTAACAGATGTAACTATAAAATATCTTTATAGTGAAGCCCTGAGATTAAAACACAGCAGGACCTTTCATACCGGTGTTAAATCAAACAAGCGGCACAAGGCCTTGGTCTGGTGAACTACAGCAGCCACAGGCTGGGTTTTAGTGGTGGGGGGGGGGGGAGACTACCAGACATCCTGCGGAGACTCTTGGACTGGATGTTGTCCTCCAGAGGGTCAAAGTCAAAGATGGAGCCGGGGTCTGTCCTCCACACCTTCAGGTCTTCAGAGAAGGTGAAGAGCTCATTTAATTTAAAGGACCACGTTCACACGGACTGGGATCATGGGATCTGGGACACATTTCTATTAATAAGCAATCAGAAATATATATATATATATATATATATAAATATGTATGTATGTATGTATATGAATATATCTGTGAATGTACGTATGAATCCCAACAATAAAACCATTTAACCTCTGCAGAAGATGTCTCCAGGTTAACATCAAGGCACGCTCCACAGTTGAGAATGATGTTTCTCTTTTAATTTATGAATGAAATACTAGAAGGCTTTTATTGTGAAACTATACTGCACACAGGAAGTGTTGATAAAGAGGAAATAAACCTCCTGGAAACACAGAAGTAAACGGCGGACCGTGTACAGATGGGGGGGTCACTGACCTACGATGATGCCCCCTGGTCGTCTGTCCATGTCCATCGCCTGGGGGTGCATCCCTTTACTGTACCCCGCCTCTGCGATCATCTGATTGGCTCTCTGGTAGCGCTCCATGCTGGGCTCGTCCAATCCGGGCGTGCAGCCTCGGCCGCGTGCCCGCTCAAAGTCCTCGTGGTACTTGGCCTGTTGGACGGGAAGAAAACAAACACACACACACACGTCAGGGACAAGGTCACGGAAATGTCCCATGTATTAATACACACAGTGTTAACAATCACACACACACACACACACGCACACACACACACACCCACACACCCACACAAACACACACACAAGTCAGGGTGCTTTTGGTCAGTGAGCAAATAAAACACACATGGGATTGGATGGTTTTTAAATAATTTATTATTAACAAAACACACAAATCCACATAAACACACATATACACACACACACACACGCACACATATACACACACACACACACACACACACACACACAAACACGCACGCACGCACACACACACACACACACACACACACACAGCTGTGTGTAGCCGGTG
>NC_048428.1:22160836-22162821 GCF_013103735.1 Etheostoma cragini
TAAAACATGTTACCTAGACCTGCAGGTAAAACCTAGACCTGCAGGTAAAACATGTTACCTAGACCTGCAGGTAAAACCAAGACCTGCAGGTAATACATGTTACCTAGACCTGCAGGTAAAACCAAGACCTGCAGGTAATACATGTGACCTAGACCTGCAGGTAAAACCAAGACCTGCAGGTAATACATGTGACCTAGACCTGCAGGTAAAACCAAGACCTGCAGGTAATGCATGTTACCTAGACCTGCAGGTAAAACCAAGACCTGCAGGTAATACATGTTACCTAGACCTGCAGGTAATACATGTTACCTAGACCTGCAGGTAATGCATGTTACCTAGACCTGCAGGTAATACATGTTACCTAGACCTGCAGGTAAAACCTAGACCTGCAGGTAATACATGTTACCTAGACCTGCGGGTAATACATGTTACCTAGACCTGCAGGTATAACCTAGACCTGCAGGTAATGCATGTTTTCTAGACCTGCAGGTAAAACCTAGACCTGCAGGTGAAACCTAGACCTGCAGGTAAAACCTAGACCTGCAGGTGAAACCTAGACCTGCAGGTGAAACCTAGACCTGCAGGTAACATCTCCTTTTCTTTCTCTCTGATCACTTCAGACAACATAGGGAACAAAACGGGAGCGGGATTTGATTCGGGACTCTCTCTCGGGATTTTGCAGGACCGGATTTTCTTTTTTTTTTTTGGGGGGGGGGGTGTCACGTGATCGAGATGTAACAGGACTATTTGTGGGCCCGGGATGGGATGTAGACTGACTGATTCCCGTGTCACCCTCCAGTGTGTGGTGTGTGTCTTGCCGAGCTGATGTTCTCCTGGTTCTGCCGGACCCGGTCCAGTTCTGGAGTCACCCCGACGCTGGAGGCCTTCACTGGACTCTGCTTGTACCTGACCTGGAGGGGAGACCGGCAGGACACATCTGGTTTTACACCACAACCAAACTACCCAATGTACACAGAGACTCATCTTTTAACGGTCTGATCTGGTTTACGACGTGGAACCCTTTTGATTTCCACACAAACCAGCTGGACCGGCATTAAAAAGTGCCCGTTTGGAACCTGGTTTCCCTTTCAACCTGGAACTGTGTTGGCACTAAGTTCCCAAACTCTCACTTGAAGCACAAGTGTATTATGGTAAGTTTTTTAGGGGGGCTGAGATGACATTTAGTGGGGCTCAAGCCCCAGTAAAGGGCCTAAAATCAGCGATGGTTATCAGTGCTGTAAGTTAGCGGTGGACTTGATGAACCCGACCCACGCTGAGTCTGATGAAACTGAGTAATCTCTTAAAGGAGTAATCTCCGACATCAGGCTGCGTTCTGTTCTGCCAGCGCACGGCAGCTTAACACCAAAAATAATATATATAATATACAAATAATAAAACTAACCCTAACCCAAAGCAGGGAAAGAGCGCATGGCTGGCCAAGTTAAAAAAGCTCTTTAGGGGGTCACTGTACAAATTGTGGTTAGGAAGTAGATATTAATGATATGTAGTTATTCATTTTAATATTGTAACTAAATGATGTCTTTTACATAAACAGACATTTGCAACATAAATCGATGCAGAAAAGGGACAAATTACTGCGGTGAAATTCACCAGAATGCAGGAAATAAAGTGTGTGTCGCTGAAGGTTTTCACCAGGACGTCGGGATCTGATCTTCAGCCGTCGACTCGTTATAGACCAGGTGGGGGGAAAGTGGTGACCTGACCTGGTCGCCATGACACCAGAGCTGCTCACTCTGTGTGTGTGTATATGTGTGTGTGTGTGTGTGTGTATATGTGTGTGTGTGTGTGTGTATATGTGTGTGTGTGTGTGTGTGTGTATATGTGTGTGTGTGTGTGTGTGTGTCCACTGAGCTGATGTTCTGCTCAGTCACCACCACTCTCTGTTACCTAGTGTGTATGTATATGTGTGTGTGTTGGTGTGTGTTTATGTGTGTGTGTGTTTGTGTGTGTGTGTGTGTGTGTGT
>NC_048428.1:22162921-22164226 GCF_013103735.1 Etheostoma cragini
TCACAGTACTTATTTAATCAGTTGCCCCGTGTGTTGTCTTCCCGGGTCGAAAAGAGGAACACTTTTTTTTTTTTCATCCTTTTTTCCACATTTGACATTTTCAACGCATAATTTGTTTATTGCATTACTACCACTAGTTTCACTACTTTTTGGAATTCATGGGCAATAACCCTCATTTATATAGAATTATTCATAATATTTGAGTTAATAAAGCAGACATTATGAATTATTTTCACTAATGATTAAGATGTTGATTGGATGAGTTTGGTCAGGATGCTGATTTGAATACAATTCAATTTACACCCAAAATACTATGAAAGTGATTCATTGGATTTGCAGAGCGTTGCATTTAATCTAGTAATGTGGTTAAATATGCCATATTTCTGATGTAGACATTTTTAAAAGGGGTCAGATTTGACCCCGAGGAGAACAGGAGGGTTATCTAAATATTCCCCAAATGAATCTCATCCTACATTCTTGCCTTTCTTCAGAGAAAATGTCCCTTCAATAACTCCCATCCTGCAGTATTGTGTGTTTACAGCAGCTCTGTGTCGCCCCCTAGCTGCGGTACAGCTGGGACTCCAAGCTGATGAGAGGCCTGATGTCTTCGGTCCCCGAGACGCCCGAGATCGTCCTCGCCAGGGAGAACACCAAGAGGATCAGTGATGTACAAAGACATGCACATTACCCTTCATATAACCTTCAAATACCCTTCAAATACCCTTCATATACACACAGTCGTCTTCACACCCCAAAGGAATCTGCAGGGGCTTCTTTTAGCAGTGATCCAGGAGGAAGATCTTTAGTTTAGTCTTGATCAATTTGATTTTATTTATAGTATCAAATCATAACAAGATTTATCTCAAGACCCTTTACAGATAGAGCAGGTCTAGACCGGCTCTATAATTTACAGATGGAGCGGGTCTAGACCCCTATATAATTTACAGGTAGAGCAGGTCTAGACCACTCTATAATTTACAGATAGAGCAGGTCTAGACCTCTCTATAATTTGCAGATAGAGCAGGTCTAGACCACTCTATAATTTACAGGTAGAGCAGGTCTAGACCGCTCTATAATTTACAGATAGAGCAGGTCTAGACCACTCTATAATTTACAGATAGAGCCGGTCCAGACCACTCTATAATTTACAGAAAGAGCAGGTCTAGACCACTCTATAATTTACAGATAGAGCAGGTCTAGACCACTCTATAATTTACAGATAGAGCCGGTCTAGACCTCTCTATAATTTACAGATAGAGCAGGTCTAGACCTCTCTATAATTTACAGGTAGAGCAGGTCTAGACC
>NC_048428.1:22164411-22164778 GCF_013103735.1 Etheostoma cragini
AGGTCTAGACCTCTCTATAATTTACAGGTAGAGCAGGTCTAGACCGCTCTATAATTTACAGATAGAGCAGGTCTAGACTGCTCTATAATTTACAGATAGAGCCGGTCTAGACTACTCAGAACCTTCTGTTAAAAAACATCTGTTATCACTTATTTTTTAAAGTTGTGATGTAGCTTTTTGTTGTTGTTTTGTTATAATATATATAGCTGACGTACTGCTCCTTTAACGTAGGTCCAGTACCGAGAGGAAGTGGGCCGCGGCACCGCCGTCAGGGACACCCCGGAGATGGAGCGAGTCCGACGCAACCAGGAGAACATCAGCTCGGTGGGGAGACGCACACACACACACACACACACACACACACACA
>NC_048428.1:22166858-22167573 GCF_013103735.1 Etheostoma cragini
CACCTACACCTGCAGATCGCTGGCCAGTCAGGTGAGCTCCTCACGCACCTACACCTGCAGATAAGGGTCACCCTGAAAGCCAGGGATAACTTCCACGTGTAATCACAGATCACGGATCAGCTCCAGTCTGTTGTTAATTAAAATCAGCAACAGATCACATGTAGAGCAGTAATTAAAACAACTAGAGACTGGGTACCAGCTGATTTGTGGGAATCGGAATCGCGCCAGTGTTTTTGTCACTTCCTGTTCAGCCTCAAATCGGCAGGAAACTGTCCGACTGCACCGTTCTTTTATTGAACAATTGAAGATTGAATTGAAAATAAAAGGTAAAAAAAAAGTACAACATTTACATTTTTAAGAGCTGTTTTCTGCCGATATTTTTGTTCTAGTAACCCAAAAATCTGGGTTTATCGATGTGGTTATTGCGCCGGTTGATCTCACGATGATAAAAAGATTTATTGTGCAGCTCTATTTGTCTCTTGAAGTCTTGGTAGTAAAATCTTGTAGTGTGTGACTATAAACTAATAAGTGACACCATGACAGGTTGTCTTCTTCTTCACGCTCACATCACGGGCTGCAACGCAATCATAACAAGAACTCATCAAAAATCTAAAATAATCCATTTGTTTCCTCTTGTTTTCTTTTCTTTTCAACCAACGAGATAAACAAGAGGAAAAAACTGGAAGTGTGTGTGTGTGTGTGTGTGTGTGTGTGT
>NC_048428.1:22167766-22168164 GCF_013103735.1 Etheostoma cragini
CAAACACACACACGCGCGCACACACACACACACACACACACGCAGACACACGTACACACACGCACACACACACACCGATGCAGCCCTGGTTCAGGTTTAGTCCGCTCGCTGCCCACACAGTGAAGAGCCTCTCCACTCCACAGTGTTATGTAACAGCTTGTTGTCCAGCCTCTCGGCATCCTGGTGCACGTCTGAATGCACGCTTGTTCCTCAAAGAAATTTGGCAAAGCAGCTCAATGGGGACCAAATCAGGGTGAAAAGCTGAAGGGTTTTCTGAAATTTTGAAGCCTGGAGGATGGATTTACTGTTCGACACTCAGCCACAAAGTCCTGATTTTAGATAAATGAAAACAAAAGAAGCAGACGGTTCAACAACTGCTTTAATCAAGCAGGAACTTC
>NC_048428.1:22168264-22170031 GCF_013103735.1 Etheostoma cragini
TGTGTGTGTGTGTGTGTGTGTGTGTGTGTGTGTGTGTGTGCGTGTTAAACAGAGAGTATCTTGGGATGTCTCTCTTTAAATACCTCGCATGTTGCTCTTTACTTAGAAACCGCGGTCTCTCCTGCTCCCCTCTCAACTCTCATCGCTGAATCTGATGATGTTCAATCCTTTTAAATGCATATTTATTTAAATGCATGGGTTTTTATGATGTAATGCTTCATAACATTATGATGGTTTTTATGATGAAATGCGTCACAGCACTGCATGCTCTCAGAACTTTTAATATGAAATTATGAAAAACTTTAACAACCAATCAGAGGTCCTCTCCCGTTCCCTTTAACAGCCAATCAGAGGTCCTCTCCCGTTCCCTTTAACAGCCAATCAGAGGTCCTCTCCCATTCCTTTTAACAGCCAATCAGAGGTCCTCTCCCGTTCCCTTTAACAGCCAATCAGAGGTCCTCTCCCATTCCATTAAACAGCCAATCAGAGGTCCTCTCCCATTCCCTTTAACAGCCAATCAGAGGTCCTCTCCCATTCCCTTTAACAGCCAATCAGAGGTCCACTCCCATTCCATTAAACAGCCACTCAGAGGTCCTCTCCCATTCCATTAAACAGCCAATCAGAGGTCCTCTCCCATTCCATTAAACAGCCAATCAGAGGTCCTCTCCCATTCACCTGAACATACCTCCCTGTGAGACCAGCACGCCCAGAATGCACCTGAACACACTTGTGTTGGGTGTTGTGCTGCGCTTGGTGCAAGATAGGGCCCTAGGCCCCAGAAGGGCCCTTAGAGTAAAAATGAATCCCTTATTTGGTTTTCTTAGCCCTGAAAGACGCCGTTTGAAGCCAGTAAATACCAACGTCCACACTGTGAAGGACTCACATGGCTCTGCCTCTGGGTCAGCTCTTTGGCGAAGACGGTCTCGATGGTTTGGGGCATCTGGGCGTACAGACTGCAGCCGGCCTCCTTCTTGCCCTCCTCCCTGTACGCTTTCTGCAACACAACACACAACGGTTTTACTGTGCAAAATGTTAAAAACACAACAAACTATGAGTCACAACCAACTCTTTATTTTAACATCGACTCAAAGGGAATCCGTTTGCTCTCATCTGATTGTCTCTTGATGATATTCGGCTTACGTGATAAACGCTGATGGAAATGTTATTTGCTGAATAAATAATGAATTGCGATTATGTTTTAGGTCATTTCATGGTTGCAACCCGCCACAAAACGCAGAAGAAGAAGAAGTTGTAGTTCATTTCCATCCAGTATGTCCTCTCTGTCTCACACATGGTGTTTTTCTGGAGGGACTGTCTATCTAAGGAGGTCCCGACATGTCTGCTTGTAATTAAAAAAGGGACCAAAACATTGGAATAATTGATGAAAAAGAGACAAAACAACATACAAAGACAGATGGACGTGGACGGACGAGGAGACGAGAGACTTCCTGGATTTAATTTATCAGGAACTCGTGAAGGAAATGGCCGACAAAGGTTAGGACGAGCTTTGGGATGCCCTGGGAGACAATGGAAGACGCTCAGACAGAGAGACATGTCTCCAAAAATTGTCTCGCAGCGGTGCCGGGGGGGCAATAACAGACAAGTTGCATCTGCATCGTCATAGCGATGTGTTGATGGTGTTGTTGTTTTCTTATTATAGCTCGATATGTCTCTATCAGCTGGAACATGTGTCCCCTATTGATCATGTGATGTTGTCCCATAGTGATCATGTGATGTTGTCCCATAGTGATCATGTGATGTTGTCCC
>NC_048428.1:22170131-22174501 GCF_013103735.1 Etheostoma cragini
ATGTGACGTTGTCCCATAGTGATCATGTGATGTTGTCCCCTATTGATCATGTGATGTTGTCCCATAGTGATCATGTGATGGAGACGGCAACCATTTTGTCTAGAAACACTTTGTTGTTGTTGAACGTTGTGATTCAGTGTAAAGGAACAGAAACACCTTAAAAAGTCTCCAACCACTCAGATATCCCAGTCTGACCCTAAAACAGCGTCATGTGACGTCATCACACTTTCAGCAGATTTGTTCCCAGGAGTTATTTGACCCAACGTGAGATGATTGAGTGGATGGAGACGTGGGGGGTGGGTGAGGCGTGGTGTGTACCTCGCTGTACAGCTGACTCTGCTCCTTGGCGTGTTGAGTGTCTTTGGTCTCCGGCAGCAGAGAGTAGAGACAGCTACCCAGCGTCCTCTTCCCCGCCTCCTTGTATTTGCTCTGGGAACACAAACAGCAGCACCATCAGATCAGTTAGTGCACGGGGGACGCCGGTCACAGGCCTGCACGCCACGCAACAGATTCACAAGTACACCGTCCTGCTGGGCCTTGTAAGGCAGCACAGTACCCCGCCATGCTACAAAGAACTACTACACACTACTGTTTTTGTGACTGTTATTGCCACTCTTCATCTCAACCCCAACCGGTCGTCAGACACCGCCTACCATGAGCCTGGGTCTGGGTCCGGGTCTGGTTAGGGTAGAACGCAGTGCCATGGATGGGCGCTGCGAGGGGCATGGGCACAAGGGGACCCCCGGTGTGATTAAAACACTTAAAATCTCCTTAAAAGACCTGGTTCGGGTCTAAAAAACTGTTTAAAAGAAGGCCAAATGCTCAGAGCAGGGACAAAGGACCACAGGACAGGACCTAGGCAAGGACTCTGGGCCTAGGTCTAGGTCTGGGCCTGGGCCTGGATCTGGGTCTGGGTCTGGGTCTGTCCCAGGTTTCTTCCTAAAAGGAGTTTTTCCTCTCCACTGTGGCCCTGTTGCTTGCTCTGGAGGAAACTACTAGACCTGTTGGGTCCTTGTAAATCCCGGAGTGTGGTCTAGACCTGGTCTATCTGTAAAGGGTCTCCAGATAACTGTTGTTATGAATTGATACTATTAATAAAATTGAATTGATTTTAATTGTCACCGGTTCATATTTTACTGGGAGCTAGATTCCTTTTTGTTCTTATAAAATGAATACCAAACAGAAGTTATCAGGATTATTAAGACCTGATGTAACGTGTTGCTGGGGATAAAGGTTGATGCTTGTTTATGGAATCAATTATTATCACAATTATATTACCCAATATTGAAATCTTGATTATTTAACACTCACTGACTTATTGAAAGATGTTGCATTTATTGAAAAAACAAAACAAATTAAGGACCCTATTTTAACGATCTGAGCACAGATGGCCGCAGGTGTATTTGCTATTTAAACGTCTTTAATTAGCGAAGACACTGCGTCAGGGTCTAAGATAGGTCCCTAGGACTTCATCGTCTCAGGGAACATTGGAGGTTTTTACGGTGTAAATTTGCAACTTTAATCTTAAAAGTTCAGCGTTTGTTTTTAGGCTTTTGTAGAACATGTGTTGACACTAAGAACAAATACAGAATAATGCAGAATATTACTGGTTTTATTTACAGGGACAGCTTTTTGTCCCAAAATAGGAGGCGAGTCCCCATTAAAGAGACGTATGTCCTCCCCAGATGAGGATTAAAGGTTGTTACCTGGCTGTGCGTCTCCGCCATCTCCTTCACAAACTGCGTCTCCAGCGTCTCCGGCAGCAGAGAGAACAACGAGCTGGACAGGTCCTCTCGGCCCTTCTTGTACTTCGTCTGCGGGATCAATATAAAACACACATGTACAAGATATCAAGATTAACTTCATTGTTAAGAGAAGTTAGGACATTTGTTATTAACCTGTAAAAAAAACCATATACAACACGATACAAATACAATACAACACATAATATGAGCCTAATGGTGTGTAAACAATACAAAAAAACACGTTGTCGTTTCCACGCAACGATATCTTAACGTCAGGTGAACTGTCCCTCGCATGTAAAGTGGACGAGGGGCAGGCGGGGACGGGGACAAAAAGCCGTGGTCAAGGGGGACAGGTCCCAGCCGATTCCAGCCGCCTTCAGACTGAACAGGAAGTCACAAAAACTCACATCCTGTTAGGTCTGATTCCAATTCGCCTTCAAAAGGAGCCAGTTGAGGTGGTTTGGGCATTTGGTCCAGGATGTCTCCTGGGGGACTCCCTAGGGAGGTGGTCTATGCACGTCCAGCTGGGAGGAGGCCTCGGGAAGACCCAGGACTAGGTGGAGGGATGTCCAGCTGGGAGGAGGCCTCGGGGAAGACCCAGGACTAGGTGGAGGGATGTCCAGCTGGGAGGAGGCCTCGGGAAGACCCAGGACTAGGTGGAGGGACGTCCAGATTAGAGGTGGCCTCGGGAAGACCCAGGACTAGGTGGAGGGATGTCCAGCTGGGAGGAGGCCCCGGGGAAGACCCAGGACTAGGTGGAAGGACGTCCAGATTGGAGGTGGCCTCGGGAAGACCCTTGACTAGGTGGAGGGACGTCCAGCTGGGAGGAGGCCTCTGGGAAGACCCAGGACTAGGTGGAGGGACGTCCAGCTGGGAGGAGGCCTCTGGGAAGACCCAGGACTAGGTGGAGAGACGTCCAGCTGGGAGGAGGACTCTGGGAAGACCCAGGACTAGGTGGAGGGACGTGCAGCTGGGTGGAGGCCTCTGGGAAGGCCCAGGACTAGGTGGAGGGACGTGCAGCTGGGTGGAGGCCTCTGGGAAGACCCAGGACTAGTTGGAGAGATTATATCTCCAACCTGGCCTGGGAATGGCTCAGGACCCCCCAGTCGGAGCTGGTTGATGTGGCTCGGGGAAGGAAAGTTTGGGGTCCCCTGCTGGAGCTGCTGCCCCCGAGACCGGATAAGGGGACGAGGATGGATGGTTATGGCCGACTTGATCTTGTGAGGTCATGGTTGCCCACGTGGGACGTCAGAGAGGATCAGGATCAGGTCGGACACAAATTTAACTGCCATGCCGTGGGGGCCGATCGAAGACCTGGCTCATCTCGAATGGGCCAAATGACATTAAATAATAATAATAATAATAGTAATAATAATATTTTGTATTACTAAGGTGTGGACACTGACTCACCTCGCTCTGAAGCTCAGAGATCTGCTTAACAAACTCCGTCTCCTTGGTCTCCGGCATTTGGTGGAAGACGCTGCAGCTGATCTCCTCTCGGCCTTTCTCTTTGTATTTAATCTGCAACACAGACACAGAAATACTGAGGCGGACATTTTATTTCCTCTTCCAAATATTGTGGAATATAATAGACTTAGACTTCTCTTTATTAATCCTTTTAGGATGACTCCCGCAAGAACATTTATATCTCCAGCAGCAGTTTTCAGCAAGAAAAACAAAGATATAACAGATATAATAATTATAATAAAAACAAAACCTTTGGCTATAAAACAAACATTTACCATGAATTATCAGTCAAGTGTCAACTGTCAATTCATTTGTAACCAGCTTAAAACATATGAAAGACTACCCACTCCACAAAAAGAGGAAAAAATACCAATCAGGGGGCTAAAAACCTCTTTATACCCTCCTTTGTACATGTGTCAGACACCCCCATAGTGGACCGTACCATCTCAACCTTACAGCGCACCTCTCTTTTCTTTCTCTATGCAGAAAGTGACTCAAGACTCAAGTAAAGTACAAGTAGCTCAACATTTGGACTGAAGTACAGCCCTGGAGTAAATGTACTTGGTTAATGACCCCCCCACCCCCCCACCTCACTCTGGAGCTCCATGGCGGCTTTAGCAGCCTTCATCTCCTCGGTCTCGGGCAGGGCGGAGTACAGGCTGCAGCTCCACTCCCTCTTCCCTCCTTCCTTGTACTTCAGCTGGAGAAACACAAAGAGACGTCATGCATACACTTAAACATGAAGAAACACGGGTATGAATGAATGAAAGGCCATGTCAGTCAATATTAATATATGTGGGGGGGTAGTAGCTCAGTCAGTAGGGAGTTGGGTTGGGTTCAAGACCCCGTACGGACCAAAGTATGGTGGTGGACTGGATCAGTTCACCTCCTGGGTGCTGGTAAGGTGCTCTTGAGCAAGGCACTGAACCCCCAACTGCACGGGCGCCTTTCCATGGGCAGCCCCCCCCCCCACTCTGACATCTCTCCATTAGTGCATGTATAGGTACTGAGCATGTGTGTGTAGTTCAGGCCTGTGTGTAATAACAACAGAGTGTAAATTGTAATTTCCCCTTGTGGGATTAATAGAGTATTATTATTATTATTATTATTATTATTATTATTATTATTATTATTATTATTATTATTATTATTATTATT
>NC_048428.1:22174601-22177258 GCF_013103735.1 Etheostoma cragini
ACACTCAGTCAGAGGTACACACACACGTTCAGTCAGAGGTACACACACACACTCAGTCAGAGGTACACACGCACACACTCAGTCAGAGGTACACACACACGCTCAGTCAGAGGTACACACACACACTCAAGAGTTGAACCCTTTTTCGAATTGTTCCACCGGCTTCTGTCCCCTACAGAACAAATACAAGCAGAGCGGGAAGAAGTCAATGTCGTCCAGTCTGTACGCTCAGCTGCCGAAGACGGCCGAGACGCAGCTCGCCGCCAAGATGGCCGACCTGCACAGCGAGGTGAAGAACACAAACATTTACTCACACTAGGGCTTCAAGCCCTTCTAGTGGTGTATAGGAAGCCTGCAGGAAGGCTCAGCTTCATTTGGGCCAGCTCTCATTAATATTCAACCAGCTAAGCTCCTGGATTCTGATTGGCTAACAGCTAGCCAATGAGAGCCTGGCTATCAGCATCCTTTACCCAGCTCATGAATATTAATAAGCTCAGGCAACATGACCGTCAGACTGACCAGCTGTTGTGGTTGGTCTGATTTCTCGTCTTATTTCTTTCCAGTGGCTAGAGCTGACACACACACACACACACACACACACACACAGACACACACACACATAGACCTCACAGTTAAAAAAAAAAAAATACAAGTCAAAATGGTGTTGTGTGGCAGGGCACCTTTAACTTTTAATAATCAGCATCAATATCGGCCTTGATCCCTATTTTTAAGAAATGTCTCATGATATGTTGTCTCTAAAAGTGTATTATTCAAATGTGGGTGTTGTTAGAGAAGGAAAAGAAAATTGCAAAACTCAATACTATGAAATCACAATACTTCTAGAATCACAATCAGTGAAAACTGCGATAGAAATCCAACGGGCGCCCATGTATCGGGAAGGTTTTTATTACAGGAGGGTATTTTCCTGGTGATGTGGTATTTATTAAATATTCCAGACTGCGTTGGATGTTATCGGTGTTTCTCTCTTTGTTCAGAGTAAATACAAGGAGGACGGGATCCGGAGCCGCTCCCAGACCCTGTACTCTCAGCTTCCGGAGACCGCTGAGACCACGCTG
The DNA here is from genome assembly GCF_013103735.1 of Etheostoma cragini. NCBI lineage: Eukaryota > Metazoa > Chordata > Actinopteri > Perciformes > Percidae > Etheostoma > Etheostoma cragini. The sequence goes on from NC_048428.1 coordinate 22,175,678, forward strand.
GCTAAGAGCGTCTCGGAGCTGCAGAGCCAGGTTTGTCTCTCTGTCCTTTCCCTGGATCTGACCTCAGGGAAGTCCTGCTGTGAGCCACCGAACACCTGAAGGATTCAGGGCCCTGTGACATCCGGTTTATGTTTTCTCTGATTTATTTTTAGCCCTTTTTCGGATTTGCTTTTCTTTTCACTGCTAAGCAATATTGACCAGGGCTGTAGTCAAGACCACCTTAGTCGAGTCCGAGACAAGTCCAAGACCAGGACTAGTCGAGTCCAATATAAGACAGAGTCCAAAAAGGTTTGAGTCGAAGACCAGACCTAGTCCAAAAATGTTTGAGTCCGAGTCAAGACCAAGTCCAGGACTGTTCTTTTTAATTCCCCAAAATAACATGATTGATTCCACACAACGCTCTTTGGCAAGTATAAATCTCTACTTTTATTAATTTAAGCAGGGATGTAGTCAAGACCATCTTTGTCAAGTCCAAGACCAGGACTAGTTGAGTCCAAGTCAAGATTGAGTCCAAAGAGGATTGAGACCGACTCAAGACCGAGTCCAGGACAGAAAAAAAGGTCTTATGCATGACAGTATCGAGACAATCATTTTGGGTTTCACTTTCCCTCCAATATTATTATCAACATAATAAAGACACCTGGACTCGGTCCAGACCAGAAGCCATATTGGGCAAGACCAGTGGCCGAGACCGAGACAAGTCTGAGTCCAAATACTAGCGAATCAGAGACCATAAAAAAACGGTCTAAAGTCTGGACTCGAGTCCAAGACCAGACTCTAGTACTACAGCCATGGTATCGACCTTTAAAAACTCAATTCAGAGCTAAAATGCTGTATGTACCGACCTAAATACTGGATGCTGTCCTTTCCTTCTGTCTCTCCAGTACCTGTCTGTCTCTCTCTCTCTCTACCAGAGACCCTGTCTTTCTGCTTGAGCAGTTCTGTTTGAAGCCTGAACATTTTGTAAACTATAATATTAATTGATAACATAATTCATCATTACACTGGTCGGGCTGTTGAAAAAAAATGCAAATTCCACGTGATTTTTGGTGAATTCTGTTTTCGTGTGTTTTCCGCATCACTGAAATCATAGGGCCCTAAATAATATGATGGAAATCTTCTCAAACTCTACGTTTACGCAAAATAACATAATTAATTAATAATTACGCGACAAGACAAACAGTCTCTTTTTCATCAAAATGCAGTTTTTATCCAATTTCATCGCAGAAAAATTGCATAAATATCCGGCATAATCCATCGCATTTTTTTAAGAAAACGTGCCGCATAATCAAGGATTTTTGCACCAATCACATAAAAACCTCTGGATTTTAAGGACTGGACAGTAGGGTAGTAACGGCTGATGTGTCCTTCAGGCCCGGTACACGCAGGCGAGCAGGAAGGACGCGAGCAGCTGTCTGTACCACCAGCTCCCTGAAACCATGGAGACGCTGCACGCTAAGGAGGCCACCGAGCTGCAGAGTCAGGTAAACAACACACTCACACTCAGACACACACTCACACACACACCAACACACTCACACCGACACGCACGCACTCACACTCACACACACTGACACACTC